>NC_088224.1:15459495-15536995 GCF_036934945.1 Oncorhynchus masou masou
GAGAGAGAGAGAGAGAGAGAGAGAGAGAGAGAGAGAGAGAGAGAGAGAGGTCCATCAATGTTGTTTCAACAGAATTTGTCAAAGAGAGAGAGAGAGAGATCCATCAATGTTGTTTCAACAGAATTTGTCAGAGAGAGAGAGAGAGAGAGAGAGAGAGATCCATCAATGTTGTTTCAACAGAATTTGTCAGAGAGAGAGAGAGAGAGAGAGAGAGAGAGAGAGAGAGAGAGAGATCCATCAATGTTGTTTCAACAGAATTTGTCAGAGAGAGAGAGAGAGAGAGAGAGAGAGAGAGAGATCCATCAATGTTGTTTCAACAGAATTTGAGAGAGAGAGAGAGATCCATCAATGTTGTTTCAACAGAATTTGTCAACGTATTCTGATGTGGAATCGACGTGGAAGATACATTGGATTTGAAGAAAGTCATCAACTGTTGTTCTGAGGATAAAATATCAACCACAGGAGTATGTCATTATGGTAACAAATTTTCAACATAGACGAACCATATTTAAAATATGGTACACTTGTATCTTCGAAACAACGTAAGATCTTCAACGTGATATCTACTATAAGTAAAAAACAATAGTGCACTACAGTATTTATTCAACCTTAAAATGAGTAACACATCCAGGGGCAACATTGTGAGATTACTGTAAAAATAAATGTCTTCTTATGAAATCATAGAAAGTGTTCAGGGTTGCAGGTCTGTGGAAATCTTCACAATTGCTATAATAATCTGCACAGAATCTGATACGGCATTAATCACTTGCACCATGTACTTCAATGTAATCTCAACTGCAATACAGGTCATTTGGTTGTGCTATTAGATGAAGCACAGTGATACGTTGTTGTATAAATAAACTAAATATCTGACATTGTATTCCATTTGAACTTGGTTGTTTGATAAATGGTTGAAAGTGCAGTGATAACACATTTAGGTGACAACTAAACCAAACATCAGACATGGATATTCCATTTGAACTTGGTTGTTTGATAAATGGTTGAAAGCGCAGTGATAACACATTTAGGTGACAACTAAACCAAACATCAGACATGGATTTTCCATTTGAACTTGGTTGTTTGATAAATGGTTGAAAGCGCAGTGATAACACATTTAGGTGACAACTAAACCAAACATCAGACATGGATTTTCCATTTGAACTTGGTTGTACATTAAAGCTGCAATATGTAACTTTTTTGGCGATGCGACCAAATTCACATAGAAATGTGAGTTATAGCTCTGTCATTCTCATTGAAAGCAAGTTTAAGACGCTATAGATAAGTTCTATATGTGCTTTTTCTATATTTCCCGCGGTTAACTTTGTTTTTTTGCATCTTTTAGTCAGACTATTTTTGGTTTTGGAAAATATATATCACAGCTGTTTAGATGGTACAATGATTCTCTACACTATATTTGCTTGTTTTGGGAAATATATTTCACAGCTGTTTAGATGGTACAATGATTCTCTATACTATATTTTTGGTTTTGGGAAATATATTTCACAGCTGTTTGGATGGTACAATGATTCTCTATACTATATTTTTGGTTTTGGGAAATATATTTCACAGCTGTTTGGATGGTACAATGATTCTCTATACTATATTTTTGGTTTTGGGAAATATATTTCACAGATGTTTAGATGGTACAATGATTCTCTATACTATATTTTTGGTTTTGGGAAATATATTTCACAGCTGTTTAGATGGTACAATGATTCTCTATACTATATTTTTGGTTTTGGGAAATATATTTCACAGCTGTTTAGATGGTACAATGATTCTCTATACTATATTTTTGGTTTTGGGAAATATATTTCACAGCTGTTTAGATGGTACAATGATTCTCTATACTATATTTTTGGTTTTGGGAAATATATTTCACAGCTGTTTAGATGGTACAATGATTCTCTATACTATATTTTTGGTTTTGGGAAATATATTTCACAGCTGTTTAGATGGTACAATGATTCTCTATACTATATTTTTGGTTTTGGGAAATATATTTCACAGCTGTTTAGATGGTACAATGATTCTCTATACTATATTTTTGGTTTTGGGAAATATATTTCACAGCTGTTTAGATGGTACAATGATTCTCTATACTATATTTTTGGTTTTGGGAAATATATTTCACAGCTGTTTAGATGGTACAATGATTCTCTATACTATATTTTTGGTTTTGGGAAATATATTTCACAGCTGTTTAGATGTACAATGTACATTTTTGGTTTTGGGAAATATATTTCACAGCTGTTTCTACAATGATCTATACTATATTTTTGGTTTTGGGAAATATATTTCACAGCTGTTTAGATGGTACAATGATTCTCTATACTATATTTTTGGTTTTGGGAAATATATTTCACAGCTGTTTAGATGGTACAATGATTCTCTATACTATATTTTTGGTTTTGGGAAATATATTTCACAGCTGTTTAGATGGTACAATGATTCTCTATACTATATTTTTGGTTTTGGGAAATATATTTCACAGCTGTTTAGATGGTACAATGATTCTCTATACTATATTTTTGGTTTTGGGAAATATATTTCACAGCTGTTTAGATGGTACAATGATTCTCTATACTATATTTTTGGTTTTGGGAAATATATTTCACAGCTGTTTAGATGGTACAATGATTCTCTATACTATATTTTTGGTTTTGGGAAATATATTTCACAGCTGTTTAGATGGTACAATGATTCTCTATACTATATTTTTGGTTTTGGGAAATATATTTCACAGCTGTTTAGATGGTACAATGATTCTCTATACTATATTTTTGGTTTTGGGAAATATATTTCACAGCTGTTTAGATGGTACAATGATTCTCTATACTATATTTTTGGTTTTGGGAAATATATTTCACAGCTGTTTAGATGGTACAATGATTCTCTATACTATATTTTTGGTTTTGGGAAATATATTTCACAGCTGTTTAGATGGTACAATGATTCTCTATACTATATTTTTGGTTTTGGGAAATATATTTCACAGCTGTTTAGATGGTACAATGATTCTCTATACTATATTTTTGGTTTTGGGAAATATATTTCACAGCTGTTTAGATGGTACAATGATTCTCTATACTATATTTTTGGTTTTGGGAAATATATTTCACAGCTGTTTAGATGGTACAATGATTCTCTATACTATATTTTTGGTTTTGGGAAATATATTTCACAGCTGTTTAGATGGTACAATGATTCTCTATACTATATTTTTGGTTTTGGGAAATATATTTCACAGCTGTTTAGATGGTACAATGATTCTCTATACTATATTTTGGGTTTTGGGAAATATATTTCACAGCTGTTTAGATGGTACAATGATTCTCTATACTATATTTTTGGTTTTGGGAAATATATTTCACAGCTGTTTAGATGGTACAATGATTCTCTATACTATATTTTGGGTTTTGGGAAATATATTTCACAGCTGTTTAGATGGTACAATGATTCTCTATACTATATTTTTGGTTTTGGGAAATATATTTCACAGCTGTTTAGATGGTACAATGATTCTCTATACTATATTTTTGGTTTTGGGAAATATATTTCACAGCTGTTTAGATGGTACAATGATTTTCTATACTATATTTTGGGTTTTGGGAAATATATTTCACAGCTGTTTAGATGGTACAATGATTCTCTACACTATATTTTTGGTTTTGGGAAATATATTTCACAGCTGTTTAGATGGTACAATGATTCTCTATACTATATTTGCTTGTTTTGGGAAATATATTTCACAGCTGTTTAGATGGTACAATGATTCTCTACACTATATTTGCTTGTTTTGGGAAATATATTTCACAGCTGTTTAGATGGTACAATGATTCTCTATACTATATTTTTGGTTTTGGGAAATATATTTCACAGCTGTTTAGATGGTACAATGATTCTCTAAACTATATTTGCTTGTTTTGTCAAATAAACAGAAATTAGGCAAACTATTTAGAATTTTAGCAACCAGGCAATGCCAGAGCAATTTATTCTTAGTGTATATTTAAGATGGTTGATAGCATTGTGATAATACATTGGGAATTCAACAAACTTTTGGCTGTCTTTCTGAGTGGGTCAAAATAGGTTTGAATCTCATTGATCGCCATATCTACCGAATACTACCCAATTCTCCACGTTGATATGGCGTGGTGTGCCCAGTGGGGAGGAAGGGCTCCAAAGGGTTTGGATGAGCCTTTGAAGTATCTTGGCCTGCCTCAGAACATATTTAACCTCTCTGCTTAAAGGATCAGGTGGAATTAGCTATCTTTAAAATTCAACACTAATGTCCTTTCGGATTAGACTATTTCACATAAAAAAATGAAATACTATATAGAAAACTGCTAGGGGCAACTTGGCTCTGCTATGAAAGAGGCCACCCATTTTCTACACTGAAAAAAAAATATAAACGCAAAATGGAACGTGTTGGTCCCTTGTTTCATGAGCTGAAATAAAAGATCCCAGAAATTGTCCATAAGCACAAAAGCTTATTGCTCCAAAATTTTGTGGAAACATTTGTTTACATCCCTGTTTGTGAGCCTTTCTCCTTTGCCAAGATAATCCATTCACTTGACAGGTGTGGCATATCAAGAACCTGATTAAACAGAATGATCATTACACAGGTGCACCTTGTACCTGGTACAATAAAAGGCCACTTTAAAATGTGCAGTTTTGTCACACAACACAATGCCACAGATGCAATCGGCATGCTGACAGTAGGAATGTCCATCAGAGCTGTTGCCAGAGAATGTAATGTTAATTTCTCTACCATAATCCGCCTCCAACATCATTTTAGAGAATTTGGCAGTACGTCCAACCGGCCTCACAACCACAGACCACGTATACCCACGCCAGCCCAGGATCTCCACATCCCGTTTTTTCACCTGCGGGATCGTCTGAGGCCAGCCACCCGGACAGCTGATGAAACTGTGGGTTTGCACAGGGTTTGTGCAGAAAAGTTTTTCTGCACAAACTAAGAAACCGTCTCAGGGAAGCTCATCTGTGTGCTCATCGTCCTCATCAGAGTCTTGACCTGACTGCAGTTTGGCATCTTACCCGACTTGAGTGGGCAAATGCTCACCTTCGATGTTCACTGGCATGCTGGAGAAATGTGCTCTTTTCAGATTAATCCCGGTTTCAACTGTACCGGGCAGATGGCAGATGGCAGACAGCGTGTATGGCGTTGTGTGGGCAAGCGGTTTGCTGATGTCAACGTTGTAAACAGAATGCCCCGTGCTGGCGATGGGGTTATTGTATTGGCAGGCATAAGCTATGGACAACGAATACAATTGCATTTTATCAATGGCAATTTGAATGCACAGAGGTACCGTGACAGGATCCTGAGGCCCATTGTCGTGCCATTCATCTGCCGCCATCACCTCATGTTTCAGCATGATAATGCACAGCTCCATGTCGCAAGGATCTGCACACAATTCCTAGGAGCTAAAAGTGTCCCAGTTCTTCCATGACCTGCATACTCACCAGACATGTCACCCATTGAGCCTTTTAGGGATGTTCTGGATCAAGATGCTCTGGATGAAGTGTAAGACAGCCTGTTCCACACTTAGAATACATCACAAATTGCACCCTTTCCCTATATAGTTCACCCTGCTCAAACATTGTGCACTATAGAGGGAATATGGGGCCATTTGGGAAACAGAGTTCCACCCAACAAAGAACAATGACAGTCCAGTGTTCTAGTGTTTTAGTGTTCCAGTGTTCTAGTGTTTCAGTGTTCCAGTGTTCCAGTGTTCTAGTGTTCTAGTGTTCTATCCGTCCAACTCCCATCTTACTCCAGCTGATAATGTCATCTCTATGGTACCAGGGTTGTGGGCATCAACCCTACAAGATGCTGCTCGCGTCACTAACCAAATGTTTGTGTCAGTTATATCAGCCTAAATGGAAACACTTGGCCACAGAAAATTAGTTAGCTGGCTCTGCCTTGATTTAAGGGGAGAGCCAAAGCCTTAGTCCAGTTGTATCCCAAATGACCCCCTATTCCTTATATAGTGCACTACTTTTGACCAGAACCATATGGGAAATATGGAATAAGGTGCCATTTGGGACACATCCTTAGTTGGGCTGGCAACCACCTCTGGTGTGAACCAATTCATCATCTTGACTGGTTGATGGAACAGGATCCAGAGACCTGACAAACAGCAACATATTTTTTTACAAAGGATGGCGATGGCCTCAGCGGGACCTGATAGCGTAGTAAACTGAAATCTTAACAGTGGAATGTAATGAGAGTCCTGGGACAGAGGATACAAATCTAATCTGCACAATGACCATTTTACAGGATGTCCTGACAATGGCGTATCCCAGATAGTACCCTATTTCCTACATAGACCAGAGCCCTGCTCAAAAGTAGTGCACTATATAGGAAATAGGATGCATTTGGGATGCAACTTATGAGATGTACATGACCAATATACAAACATGGTGTGAACAAGGCAGTCCATCAACAGCCATTATGAGGAGGACAATCGCCTACCACCTAATCCTAGATTGTCATATTCTCATAATTAAAGCAAATTTTTCCACACACGATACAAGTGAGTGGAACAACTATCCCCTGTCACTAGGTTCAAAGCTGAAGGGTTCAAAGCAGGTCTTTCTTATCATCGCCTGGTTGGTAGGCTACACACTGAAAGAGCCTGTGTTCTGCTGGGTGCTGAACCAAACAACCATCGTTTGTAAAGCTGGGAATCTTTGTTCCCTTAAACCTTGATTATGCATGGCACAGCACTAGCAGGGTATTCTGCACCAGTGCTTCTCTCTCTCTCTCTCTCTCTCTCTCTCTTGGTCTTGGTCTCTCTCTCTATCTCGGTCTCTCTCTCTCTCTCTCTCGGTCTCGGTCTCTTTCTCTCTCGCTCTCTCCCTCGGTCTCTCTCTCTCTCTCTCTCGCTCTCTCTCTCTCTATCTCAGTCTCTCTCTCTCTCTCGGTCTTGGTCTCTCTCTCTCTCGCTCTCTCCCTCGGTCTCTCTCTCTCGCTCTCTCTCTCTCTCGCTCTCTCCCTCTCTATCTCGGTCTCTCTCTCTCTTGCTCACACACAGAGGGAAGGATAATATCAGGGGAGATGAGATACTGCCTCAAACCGGACTTTGATGCCAGTGTTTTAAAAGGCTTGTCATAAACTGTGGGAGCAGTAAACAGAACGTTCTGGTACATATTGCAGACAGAAAGATAGAAAGGGAGGGGGGGAATAATTCATGTAGGCATGAATTATTTAAAAAATTCAGAGGTTTCCTCTCTTAGTAAATGTAAAGCAGTATACCTGAATAAAACTCTTGGGAAGAAAGTATAATTGTCTGGACCCACTGGCACAGATGTCAGTTCAACGTCTAGTTTTGATTTACATTTTGTTGAATTGTCAACTAACGTAAATTCAACATGAAATCAACAAAAATTGTCATTAGATTTAGGTTAAATGTTGGATGAAAAAAATCCTAATGAATGTTGGGTGAAAAAAATAAATCCTACTGAACCTTATGCCCAAAATTCCCTTTCTTTGATGACTTTTTCCAATCCGATCAGTTTTCCACGTTGATTCAACGTCATCACATAGATTTTTGGGGTGGTTGAAATTATGTGGAAACGACGTTGATTCAAGCAGTTTTTGCCCAGTGTGTAGTCTCTGATTGCATCCCAAATGGCACCCTATTACCTACATAGTGCACGACTTTTGACCAGTGCACATAGGGTAAGTAGTGCACTAATTTTGACCAGTACCCATAGGGTAAGTAGTGCACTAATTTTGACCAGTACCCATAGGGTAAGTAGTGCACTAATTTTGACCAGTACCCATAGGGTAAGTAGTGCACTAATTTTGACCAGTACCCATAGGGTAAGTAGTGCACTAATTTTGACCAGTACCCATAGGGTAAGTAGTGCACTAATTTTGACCAGGGCCCATAGGGTAAGTAGTGCACTAATTTTGACCAGTACCCATAGGGTAAGTAGTGCACTAATTTTGACCAGTACCCATAGGGTAAGTAGTGCACTAATTTTGACCAGTACCCATAGGGTAAGTAGTGCACTAATTTTGACCAGTACCCATAGGGTAAGTAGTGCACTAATTTTGACCAGGGCCCATAGGGGGACATATTTTTGATGAACCTCTCTATTTTTGCAGTCATGGTATCTCTCAGGGATAGGCTAGACAAGAAAAGTCTCAAGCGACTTAGAAACTATGCTGAAAATGAAATGATACTGTCCAGACTGGCTATATTTACAGAAGCATGCACAAGTTATCTTTGAAATACTATGTCCCGTATCCACAAAGCGTCTCAGAGTAGTAGTGCTGATCTAGGATCAGTTTTGCTTTTTAGATTATAAGGAATGATGTAATATGTACATGGATCAAGGGTCTGATCCTAGATCAGCACCTACACTAGAAAAAAAAGGTGCTATCCAGAACCTAAAAGGAATCTTCGGCTATCCCCCTTTGTGAATTCCCCATGTGAGCAATCCTAACAGACTACACCCGCTATACAGCCTAATGAAACTGACTGAATTCTCACTGCAGGGCCATGTTCAATAAGCAAACGTTGTGGAATGTTGCAGATAGAAATTGCTTGAATAGAGCTGATGTGATTTGTAATTACATGCCAGAGAGACAAGTTTGCTCTAATCAATATAATAAATGTATATTTGAATGTTAGCCAACGTTGTGCCCTGCTGGTTGCTACCCATGTTTGGCCTTGGTTATGGTTTCCAACATGGTGTTCAGTCTTGAAAACAAAATGAAAGCATTACAACTGGCCATAATTCAGAGAGGACGACTATGATCAATGCATCCCTGCAAGTAGGGGAGGAGTGAATACCGGGCTATCTTTCCAACTAATGCAGTGAATGGATAAATGTATTCCACAGCCCTAAGACGAGGTACGTCGGCAGGAATCACGAAAAGCACACACACAATCCAAATCAAGATGGAGTGTAGGGCAATAAGATGAAATGGGCAATGTGTCTTTTTGTAATGATATCAAGGTACAAATGTGTAGTGCTCGAATAGCAAGACAGGCACCCCTCTGAGTAGTAAAGATCAGATAGGCGATGGAATACATGAAGTAGACTTGGCATTGGAGCTGCTCATTGAGTAACCTCATTAGTTTTTACTGTTGACTCAGGTGACTAATTACAAAACCATTACAAGGCTCTAGTCTATTCAGCATCATTAGGACATAGGAATGGGGTCAGGCGGACTGGAGCTCCGACCTCACATAAAATGACGTTTTTATAAATAAACGACTGGCTTCAGCACCCAAAGAATAGCCACAATTGCACACGACACTGATCTGGAAATGCGGGCTATTCATTTTTGTTAAGAACTTAATTTTACGTGACATCGGAGGTCCAGTCCGCCCATACTAGTCACAGCTCAACTCCATTGTAGTAAATCGTGGAGTTGAGTTTAGTCGGCTAGGGTAAGGGCAGGGTAGTTTCAGAGGTGTCGTGCCTATAGGGGGCATAGGGGCACGTGCCCCCTCCGATTTATCTTGTTAAAAAAAAAAGAATAGTTGGTATTTAACTAGCCCAGCTCGGTTCCCAAACTCATAACGAGGTACCAAGAAGCCATTTCAGGCTATCAATCTAGTTACAGTAGCTAACTTGTCTAACTAGCTTAGCTGGCATGCCTGCTGGCAAGGTTGGTAGACTTTAGAAAAGCAAGCATTTACTAAATGTACTAAATAAGACACATTTCTTTCAATCTTTTACCTAGATTTTAGCAGAGATGCAGAGAAGCATATTTAGTTTCTTTAAAAAAAAAACAGTCAGGAGGATACAGACAGCTCAAGAGGTATGCTTAGATATTCAGAAAAATAAACATATATTTTTTTACATAGATTTAAGGATAGTGATTATGGCTCTAGATTGCAGGAAAAAGATGTGTTGGGTGTTTAAAAAAAAGCTAAATTCTCCAACTTCCAAACAGGGGGGGAGAGCACCCCTCCAGACCACCCCCCCAGCCATCCTCACGTACTTTGTGCCCCCTCAGATATTTGGGGTGCATAATGCTCCTGGGTAGTTAATTCAGAATGAATCATGTAATAATACTAAACGGAAGCCATCTTTATATGACTAAGCAAGTCAAAATTTATTAAAGTATTAAGTAGAAATTGATAAAATAACTCTGTGAGTTCATAATGTGGATGTGTGATGTAAATACACCACATCGTTCTATATCTCTTTCTCGTCTTGATTTCCTCGTCTCAGTCAGTACTATCGGAGTATGTGTTGCGTTACGACACTGATAGCATCGCTGGCTCTTTGGTTTGCCTTTCCTCTCTCCTCCCCTCCCACATGAAAAAAATACTATAGTATGCTATGGTATAAATACTATAGTATTCACTGTAGTAGATAAAGGATTGCAGTATACTGTAGTATTTGCAGTGTACTGTAGTATTTATTGTGGTGTTTTTGCAGACTGTACTATACTGTAGTATTTCCTGTCGCCCCTTTAATGATCCTTTATCCAGTTCCATTGAATATACCTTTTTTTTGCTGACTTTACTGTAGTATTTACTATAGTATTCTACAGTATACTAAAGCATTCTATAGTAGGTACTACACACAATCGGGTAGTATAGTATTCTACAGTATACTACAGAATTCTATGGTAAGTACTGTATTATTCTATAGTAAGGTGGAGTATTTTTCATGTGGGCTGTAAGGTCCTCTAGAGAGGAAAGACAGGACTCTTGGCACCGCGCGCGTCCCAGAGGAGGGCGTGTCAGGTGGACACTTCAGTTTGATAGGATGCAACACCTGCACTGTTCTTCAAGGTCTTCTAGAAAGGAAAGACAGGACTCTTGGCACCGCGCGCGTCCCAGAAGGCTGAGCAAGGTGGCAGTGGTATTTTTTTCTTATCTTCAAAGCGCTGTCTCAGAGGGCGTGCCATTCCACATGCACACGTCAGGTCGGGTGGACACATCAGTGTGATTGGACGCAGTCCTTTTAATTATCCTTTATCCAGTTCCATTATATACAGCAATTGTATAAAGGTTATATTAAATCAATGTGCATTAATGACGGGAATTCCTTGATTACAGTAGTTTCAATCTTCATCATTTTTGGTTTGAATATATAACCCCCAATTAATGCACCCATCATTCATTGAAGAGCCCTTTCAGTTATTTGTTACTAGTAGGTGGATGATTGGTGAGACTAGTGACTGGAACATTTTGTGATGTTTATCTAAAAGTATAACATTTTTTGATATGCAAGAGCGCGCGAAAATGCACGTACGCACTCTCCTCTCTCTCTCGCTCTCTCTGTCTCTCTCTGTCTCTCTCTGTCTCTCTCTCTCTCTCTGTCTCTCTCTCTCTCTCTGTCTCTCTCTCTCTCTGTCTCTCTCTCTCTGTCTCTCTCTCTCTCTGTCTCTCTCTGTCTCTCTCTGTCTCTCTCTCTCTCTCTCTGTCTCTCTCTCTCTCTCTGTCTCTCTCTGTCTCTCTGTCTCTCTCTCTCTCTCTCTCATTCACACACACACACAACATTCACTAAATGAAATGGAACTCAGCAATCCAATTTAACATTTGAAGTGAGAGAAAACTAGGGTAGGCTAAAGTATATTTGGTCCACGGTAACGCACAACTGCTATACTCGGCTATTTCAATCTATTATAGGGTGGGGGCCCCGCATGTCTGACAGCACCTGATTAAGTGGAATATTTACTCTCCCACAAAGTGAGGGGCCATCACTTACACTTTAGACTACTCCATGTATTACCGTCACACTGTTACAATCACATAGGCATGACATGGTGTCATTTAGCTATATGACTAAAAAGAGAAGACGCAAACACTATGTGTCATTATGCGTTATCCCCTCCACAACAATTATAACATAAATAACATAAATGATACATAGATCGTTTTGGAGACATCAACATCACATGATATCAACGGTCTTAATCAGCGCAATAGGAATCGAAACATGTATTTAAAAAAATGAAATACTAGCACATAGGCGTATAATAAACAATGTGTAATAAAATCCACATAATTACCAGTAGTTTGAGTGGATCGTTAAATCCCTCTAGTCCTGTCGAGAAGGTGCTCTTAAAAGGGACGTACCTCTGTTCGATGCTGCTTCGTGGACACCATCGGAAGGTGTCTCACTTCAGGGACTCGGGACGAGGGGCAGTCTCTAGCCTAGTCATCATCATCATCATCATGTCCTACAGAATATCATTCGTGTTTAACAATGCCGCACTTTTACTTATTCTGTCATCAACTCACATCTCTGCGTAGTCTTATCTAGCGGGTCGGCTGCAAGACCGTGTTGCTTGCTTCGTTTGATATTTGCCGCACTCTGCGCGACGAGTGTCATCTGCTGCTGCGAGCGCGCGCGCGGTTTGACATTGACTTTGATTATTAATTCTTGCTTACAGAAAAAACTGACGAAAAGCAGAATTTACTTCATAAAAATGTTTCACTGAAAAATACATAATACACGGCATAAATAGAATACAGGACACAAAAACATAGTAGTGGATTTTTTTCTCAAAATATGAAAACTGAATTGTTAACAAATTGAATGATTGAAATTCGATTTTTTTAAAGAGATTTAAGAGTTAGAGCTGTTGTACAGCGTTCTTTTTCTCAGAAGTCTGGTGGAGAATTCACCTCTTTTGGGAGAGAGCAGTTCATACAGTGGGTTCCCCCATCGCTTTAAAATATCACATTTCATATCCACTGCCCTTGGGGCAATTTTCTGCTGGAGGCAAGTCAATGCTATTATTTTCCAGGATCTATCAAGAGCTGGGCTTGTAAGACCATGGAGGTCTGTCTGTCCTTCTGTGATCTCAGATGCAGTTGAGGGTTTATCATTTCAAGCCAACAGTGCCAGTATTTGCGCTGAAAACTCGATTCCTCGAACAGTCCATTCTCATTCTGCTGGGCAGTGTTCAACTCTCACCCTCAGTTCTATTGGTAGTAATGATGTCCAGTCTTTCATCTGGATCCATTTCTATGAGAGCAATCATTTAAAGTGCTGTAGGCCAGTTGACCACAGTGACAGCTTACAATGACCAACCTTTGACTCATGGGGCACGGGATGTGAATGCTCTAATTTATTTCTAAGGGGTGAAATTATTATAGGCCTAAAGCCAAGGATATCACATGATGATTCGGCTATTTGACTGGTATTTAGGCTATTGGCATAGACTAACATGCTGATTAGCCTAGCCTAATAAATAGAGGCTGTCATATAAGCATTACAGTATTATATGTTTGAAGACATCCTCAAACTATTTTCCGTGTTTCATACTCGATGTAAATCATCATAATGGGTTGAACGGGGTATCATACAAATTAATCGAACTACAGTCAGTGAGGCACACAGGGCTATTCCTCGCTTTCCCATAATGCTTGCGCTTAGCCTGAAGCATTGTGGGATTGCAACATTAGGACGGAAAGTGTAGGGTAGGCTATCATGCAAAGAGAATGATCGCTGTTTAAACCTAAACAAATAATTTAGCTATCATATATCTTATCGATTTCTATTGCTCTTGAAGATAATTTTCAAGGTAATGTGACTTCTAAACTCTTCTTTCTCTTATCAACGCTCCAAAAGAGGTTAAACAAGGCGGCCAGGAAGTGACCAACCTTTCTCAAACGCGGATTCTCGAGTCGGTGGCAAAGACAGAGAAACATGGCTTTTACAGACCCCACAGGCTCAAGTCACAAGTTTTTAAAGGATGCATCGCTACTGTATCAAGACATTTGTCCGGAGCAGTCACGTTTTCTCATGTAAGCGCTCTCTTTATTACATAGAACGGAATAGCTACGTCTCGTTCATATTTGATGGTGTAATGATCATATAGTGACACTAGGTGGCAGAGTAGCACAGTGCAATTCATTTAAAATTGTGTAACTTTACGATATTCAATATCGTGCCAAGTTAATTTGTTCCGTTTTTGTATTGTTCTTTTCACAATGTTTTTTTTTTAGAACCAATGTAATTTGTATAGTTATTGTTGTCTTGAAACAATGTCATGCATTTTGTAACTACATATCCAACAGGACACACATTAGCCATGGATACGCTACACACGCAAGCACGGGTTTTCCAATGTACAGAGGTAGTCCCTAACCAGGCCTGCTTTGTCTAATACAATTTTTTAAAGTTAGCATGCTCCTATCCTGTATGTTTGCATATATCAATTCGAATAGCAGGCAGCCTTAATGAGCTAACCCAGCCGCCAGAAACTGTGCCGTACCATCTCAAATCGAATTTTATTTGTCACCTACACATGGTTAGCAGATGTTAATGCGAGTGTAGCGAAATGCTTGTGCTTCTAGTTCCGACAATGCAGTAATAATCAACAAGTAATCTAACTAACAATTCCAAAACTAATTTCTTATACACCGTGTAAGGGGATAAAGAATATGTACATAAAGATATGAATGAGTGATGGTGCAGAGCAGCATAGGCAAGATACAGTAGATGGTATCTTACAGTATATACATATGAGATGAGTATGTAAACAAAGTGGCATAGTTAAAGTTGCTAGTGATACATGTATTACATAAGGATGCAGTAGATGATATAGAGTACAGTATATACGTATACATATGAGATGAATAATGTAGGGTATGTAAACATTATATTAGGTAGCATTGTTTAAAGTGGCTAGTGATATATTTTACATTTCCCATCAATTCCCATTATTAAAGTGGCTGGAGTTGAGTCAGTGTGTTGGCAGCAGCCACTCAATGTTAGTGGTTGCTGTTTAACAGTCTGATGGCCTTGAGATATAAGCTGTTTTTCAGTCTCTCGGTCCCAGCTTTGATGCATCTGTACTGACCTCGCCTTCTGGATGATAGCGGGGTGAACAGGCAGTGGCTCGGGTGGGTGTTGTCCTTGATGATCTTTATGGCCTTCCTGTGACATCGGGTGGTGTAGGTGTCCTGGAGGGCAGGTAGTTTGCCCCCGGTGATGCGTTGTGCAGACCTCACTACCCTCTGGAGAGCCTTACGGTTGTGGGCGGAGCAGTTGCACGACCAGGGGTGATACAGCCCGCCAGGATGCTCTCGATTGTGGATCTGTAGAAGTTTGAGTGCTTTTGGTGACAAGCCGAATTTCTTCAGCCTCCTGAGGTTGAAGAGGCGCTGCTGCGCCTTCTTCACGATGCTGTCTGTGTGAGTGGACCAATTCAGTTTGTCTGTGATGTGTATGCCGAGGAACTTAAAACTTACTACCCTCTCCACTACTGTTCCATCGATGTGGATAGGGGAGTGTTCCCTCTGCTGTTTCCTGAAGTCCACAATCATCTCCTTAGTTTTGTTGACGTTGAGTGTGAGGTTATTTTCCTGACACCACACTCCGAGGGCCCTTACCTCCTCCCTGTAGGCCGTCTCGTTGTTGTTGGTAATCAAGCCTACCACTGTTGTGTCGTCCGCAAACTTGATGATTGATTTGGAGGCGTGCGTGGCCGCGCAGTCGTGGGTGAACAGGGAGTACAGGAGAGGGCTCAGAACGCACCCTTGTGGGGCCCCAGTGTTGAGGATCAGCGGGGTGGAGATGTTGTTGCCTACCCTCACCACCTGGGGGCGGCCCGTCAGGAAGTCCGGTACCCAGTTGCACAGGACGGGGTCGAGACCCAGGGTCTCGAGCTTGATGATTAGCTTGGAGGGTACTATGGTGTTAAGTGCCGAGCTGTAGTCGATGAACAGCATTCTCACGTAGGTTTTCCTCTTGTCCAGATGGGTTAGGGCAGTGTGCAGTGTGGTTGAGATTGCGTTGTCTGTGGACCTATTTGGGCGGTAAGCAAATTGGAGCGGGTCTAGGGTGTCAGGTAGGGTGGAGGTGATATGGTCCTTGACTAGTCTCTCAAAGCACTTCATGATTACGGAAGTGAGTGCTATGGGGCGGTAGTCGTTTACCTTAGCTTTCTTGGGAACAGGAACAATGGTGGCCCTCTTGAAGCATGTGGGAACAGCAGACTGGTATAGGGATTGATTGAATATGTCCGTAAACACACCAGCCAGCTGGTCTGCGCATGCTCTGAGGGCGCGGCTGGGGATGCCGTCTGGGCCTGCAGCCTTGCGAGGGTTAACACGTTTAAATGTTTTACTTACCTCGGCTGCAGTGAAGGAGAGACCGCATGTTTTTGTTGCAGGCTGTGTCAGTGGCACTGTATTGTCCTCAAAGCGGGCAAAAAAGTTATTTAGTCTGCCTGGGAGCAAGACATCCTGGTCCGTGACTGGGCTGGATTTCGTCTTGTAGTCCGTGATTGACTGTCGACCCTGCCACATACCTCTTGTGTCAGAGCCATTGAATTGAGATTCTACTTTGTCTCTATACTGACGCTTAGCTTGTTTGATAGCCTTACGGAGGGAATAGCTGCACTGTTTGTATTCAGTCATGTTACCAGTCACCTTGCCCTGATTAAAAGCAGTGGTTCGCGCTTTCAGTTTCACGCGAATGCTGCCATCAATCCACGGTTTCTGGTTAGGGAATGTTTTAATCGTTGCTATGGGAACGACATCTTCAATGCACGTTCTAATGAACTCGCACACCGAATCAGCGTATTCGTCAATGTTATTGTCTGACGCAATACGAAACATGTCCCGGTCCACGTGATGGAAGCAGTCTTGAAATGTGGAATCAGCTTGGTCGGACCAGCGTTGGACATCTTGGTGCTTCTGACTATCTGCTCGCCATCCTGAGCCCCCCGGGAAATCAATGCCATGACATTGCTAAGAGCTCGCTGCTCCGGAGCTCGAAGCTGATAGACTGGCACCATTGTAGTGGTCTGTCACTCAATAATTTGTGGTACAAATCCAATGCATGTCACTATATTAGGATTTTCATGCTTCATATCCAAGAAGGAAAAACGTAATTGCTTTCATACAGGAATGGCTTGAAATGTGAAGATGACAATCTATTTTCATAATGAGACAGATGTATTGGTTTTCTATCCAAAGTTGAAAAGGAAATGTGGTGCTCTATTAAATAAACACACTATACCAGCAACATGGACAGTGTGACGGTATACAGGAGCAGTGGCATCTAGTGGTTAAAACGTGGTATGTTCACACTACTTTATGGTAAATAATGCAAGGGACTTCAATGATACACTTCTCTGAACAGTGGTTCATTTTTTTTTTTTTTTTTAACTCTCCAGATTCACAGGGAATTACATTACGTAGTATGGGGAAGCAATACTACAAGCCACAGCATCATACGACTTGTCAAACAGAGAACTGACACTGGTTGTTGGGGTGGGATTGGGATGTGGGGGGTCTGTTGGTGGCATTTTACATTTTGGGGGGGGATTCCTTTGTCTTACTCATTGGTAGGAAGAAGTTTTGTTGAAATCGGATGTTGGGTACAATTTTTATCGAATATCTGAATCCTATAAATTAAAATGGCTAATTTGTCTGCAATCAATTAGCTTAATTTCTCAGTGATCTAATTATATTTTAACAAAATAAATCAGGAATGCTAATCATATCTGTTACGATGTACAGAAATGATTTCAGAACCGTCTGAGATGATGAGATGATAGCCTAGTGGTTAGAGCACTGGACTAGTAACCGAAAGGTTGCAAGATTGAATCCCTGAGCTAACAAGATAAAAATCTGTCGTAACAAGGCAGTTAACCCACTGTTCCTAGACCAGTTAACCCACTGTTCCTAGGCCATCATTGAAAATAAGAATTGACCTAGTTAAATAAAGGTAAAATAAAAATAGAGACCCACTAATCAAAACAGGAACTCATTCCATTTTCATCACCTTTTTGATTTCACAGAATGATGATGGCATTATACTGTAGTTTGAGAAAGTCACGTGTAATTTCTGGAGCAATCCTCTAAGCCACTGGCTGCTGTAGTGTGGACTGTGTTTGAGTTGGGCCTGGGCCAGTAACCTCTGAATCCCTTGGTCTGTTTTTCCTCTCACTCACCTGAGCCAGAACATTTGTGGTAGAATTTTAAAATGGAAATGAAAACAAAAGGCCCGGTCGGGATGGATTTAAGGATGGATTTACGGATGGATTTAAGGATCGTTACTTTTAGGCTACCCGTTAAGGGTTTATCCAGATTTTTGAGTCTCTCTGTGGAAAGAACCGATTCATGGGAAATGTGTTGAACAGATCCTACTGATATCACAGCTGTCCAAGCCTGGAGGGTTATATATGTTGAATAGATAATTTAAGACATTCAAGGGGAACTCCACCAAAAACAATGTCTAATTCATTTTATTTAAAAAATCTGATTGGACCTTTTATTTTTTGAAAGGATAATAGATTCTCCTTATGTGTATCTATTAAACGGATAGGGAAGATGTAGCACAGAAATAACCATGATGTGAACCCCGCACTCTGACAATATATAGACCAGGGATACTTAACTCTTATGCCAAGAGCTCCGGAGCCTGCTGCTTTTCTGTTCTAACTTATTGCACCCACCTGGTGTCCCATGTCTAAATCAGTCCCTGATTAGAGGAAAACAATAAAAAATGCAGTGGAACTGGCTTGGAGGTCCAGAGTGGAGTTTAAGGGATATAGGATATAGACTGAGAACTATAGTTGTGGTTGGTGTTACCCATTGAGCCACACTCAAGCACAGACGATTTGACCTTTCTTACATGTGAAGTCTCAATTGTGTGTTCGGCTACTCATTGGTAACATATCTTGTTATAGGTTACATGAGGAACAAAACACAGAAACAAATGTTATGTGTACTAGCTGTCACGAGAGTAAGGAGAAAAGGATCCTCAACAAAGCAACTTGGTGGCATGTCCTGTAAGGATGTGTAGAATACAGCCATTCTATCATCTTATTTATCCACGGAGCAGTCATCCTGCATACCGTACTTAAGGTTCCCTGAAGTTCCTCCTTGCTGTTTGTGTCTCCACTTATGGTTTCAGCCATGCGTCACTGGAGTGTTTGTTTCCAGTGTTCGTGTCATTACTCATATTTCCTGTAAAGCCACTGAGGGAGGTATGTGGGCTATGACAGGCCGAGGCCAGGCTGACCAAAGCAGCTCGTTAGACCGTCACAGGCATAGCGCCGAGGCACTTTGGTGTCACTGTCGATGACTTCTCTCCCCACCACCCTTCCCCCTCCAACCCTCACCTGCCCATCTCATTGGTCAGTGTCACCACCTCCAACCCTCATCTGCCCATCTCATTGGTCAGTGTCACCCCCTCCCTTCTCTCACTCCTTGACCGTGAGGGATTGCGCCTCTCCCAGCTTCCCCTGCCTGCCACGACCCATAACATGAGACCCAGACTGCTGCCCTACACCGTGCAATCTCCAGTTGTGGGCCTTGCCATCTGTAGAGCCACCAGGGGGTGTTGGGGGGGCTTGCCCCCATCCCTCACCCTCTTTTCCCCTGCCACCCTAGCCAAGCTGTTGCATTGGACCATCTGCGTTATTATTTCTGAGGTTTGGTTAGTAAACAGGGCGTTGCTCTCTCTCCTCCACACTCTGATTGTATCAAATGTCCATAGAGGCCCAGAGACAGAGCCTTGCTGATTTCCAGACTTTAAACTCTTTGTTGATAGCATCTGGCCTAAAGTGGGCTCTGCCCTGCTCTAACTGGGTAGTAGGGGCCACTGTTTATCTTCCACTAAGTATGCATTTAAAGGAGATTCATGTGAAGAATGTTAATTAGATTAGCACGGCAGAGAGCCCCACCTTTCTGTATCTCCAGGGGCTCATCTGGAGAGTGGGATGGGATGAGCCTCTACATTGAGCCTCTACCAGGCAGACAATCAATCAAATGTATTTATAACACCTTTCGTACATCAGCTGATATCTCAAAGTACTGTACAGAAACCCAGCCTAAAACCCCAAACATCAAGCAATGCAGGTGTAGAAGTGGCAAGGAAAAACTCCCTAGAAAGGCAGGAACCGAGAGATAAACCTAGAGAGGAACCAGGCTCTGTGGGGTGGCCAGTCCTCTTCTGGCTGTGCCGGGTGGAGATTATAACAGAACATGGCCAAGATGTTCAAATGTTCATAAATGACCAGCATGGTCAAATAATAATAATCACATTGGTTGTCGAGGGTGCAACAGGTCAGCATCTCAGGAGTAAATGTCAGTCGGTTTTTCCTTAGCCGATCATTCATAGTTAGAGACAGCAGGTGCGGAAGAGAGAGAGAGAGAGAGTCGAAAACAGCAGGTCTGGGACAAGGTAGCACGTACGGTGAACAGGTCAGGGTTCCATAGCCGCAGGCATAACAGTTAACTGGAACAGCAGCACGGCCAGGTGGACTGTGGACAGCAAGGAGTCATCAGGCCAGGTAGTCCTGAGGCATGGTCCCAGGACTCAGGTCCTCCGGGAGGGGAGAGAGAATTACAGGAAGCATAGTTAAATTCACACCGGAGAAGACATGAGAAATACTCCAGATATAGCAGTTTGACCCAAGCCCCCCGACAAACTATTGCAGCATAAATACTGGAAGCTGAGACAGGAGGGATTGGGGGTTTGGTGACTAAATGGGGCCATTTGGAAGTGTTTGTATTAACTGGAGTGATTGGTAGTTATGTGAATTAGGTCACTGCTGTTGATCTCACTTCTGAAGGTTTTCAGATGTTACATTCTGGTTAATAGATGATCGACCCAAAGTTAAAAGAAGTCAGAAGTTGATCATGTTTTCTAGAAAAGTGTAAATGCTCCTCTGTATTGTTTGAATGATCAAATGTCAATTCATTATGTGAACAAGCTGGTTAGTCCAACAGAGGAGTATGAGGAATCACCTTGTTCAACTGTAGGAAGACTATTCTGTCGCCTAGTTGTTCTCATCCTGCGCTTTTCCTGCATCTCACTGCCACTTGTTCCCAAAGTCTTCTTCCCCCCCTCATCACCCCCGGTTTGTTTCACTACCCTTCCCCTCTAGCCTAATCTAAATGCTTCAATACAGCCTGTAGTTTGGAGACATTACTGAGACTTGACCATGAGTCAGGCTGTCCAACATCAGATTTCAGTTCCAAAGTCCCATCTCTCTATAGCCACGGTGTGTTACTAGCAAACCGCTGTCAGTGTCTCCGTGACAGTCCTTCAGCAGGTCAGCGTGAGATTAAAGCCCCAAGCGAGGCCCCCTATCCCATCTCTCTATAGCCACGGTGTGTTACTAGCAAACCGCTGTCAGTGTCTCCGTGACAGTCCTTCAGCAGGTCAGCGTGAGATTAAAGCCCCAAGCGAGGCCCCTATCCCATCTCTCTATAGCCACGGTGTGTTACTAGCAAACCGCTGTCAGTGTCTCCGTGACAGTCCTTCAGCAGGTCAGCGTGAGATTAAAGCCCCAAGCGAGGCCCCCTATCCCATCTCTCTATAGCCACGGTATGTTACTAGCAAACCGCTGTCAGTGTCTCCGTGACAGTCCTTCAGCAGATCAGCGTGAGATTAAAGCCCCAAGCGAGGCCCCCTATCCCATCTCTCTATAGCCACGGTGTGTTACTAGCAAACCGCTGTCAGTGTCTCCGTGACAGTCCTTCAGCAGGTCAGCGTGAGATTAAAGCCCCAAGCGAGGCCCCCTATCCCATCTCTCTATAGCCACGGTGTGTTACTAGCAAACCGCTGTCAGTGTCTCCGTGACAGTCCTTCAGCAGGTCAGCGTGAGATTAAAGCCCCAAGCGAGGCCCCCTATCCCATCTCTCTATAGCCACGGTGTGTTACTAGCAAACCGCTGTCAGTGTCTCCGTGACAGTCCTTCAGCAGGTCAGCGTGAGATTAAAGCCCCAAGCGAGGCCCCCTATCCCATCTCTCTATAGCCACGGTGTGTTACTAGCAAACCGCTGTCAGTGTCTCCGTGACAGTCCTTCAGCAGGTCAGCGTGAGATTAAAGCCCCAAGCGAGGCCCCCTATCCCGTCTCTCTATAGCCACGGTGTGTTACTAGCAAACCGCTGTCAGTGTCTCCGTGACAGTCCTTTGGCAGGTCAGCGTGAGATTAAAGCCCCAAGCGAGGCCCCCTATCCCATCTCTCGCCGCTGCACGTGCCGCCCTGTTTGTTTGCCTGACTGCAAATATCATGAGTCACTTTTGGCGTAGTGTACTGTGGCTAATTGTAGCGTGACTTAGGAAAGGCCTAGTCAACTGTTTATCCAAAATAAGAGGCAGACAGTAGAGACAAAGCCCAGACTACAGGGAGGTGGGAAGCCCTGTATTGTAGATATATCCTTGTTTGCTTTTCTCCCAGATTTGTTCCGCCAAACGTTGGAAGCCCTTGGCAAACTTTTTCCACAATAGCAAATGTCCCTTAGCAGTGTGGTTGGAGTTAGACATACTTGTTAAATGTTAATTGTGTTTACATTTTCAACACTGAATAAGAGTGTTTAGTAAGAATGTTTCAAGAGTATCAAAACGCACCTCGAGTCTTGCTTCAGTTTACAGATGAATCAACATTAACTTACAAATTCAGCTTTGGCAGAATTTTTGAAAAGTAAACCTCACCTTCAAACTCCGCATTGACGCCCCTCAAGGTGTTGTGAAAGAAAAACAACCCAAAACACTAACTCCAAGCTATGGGAGTCTCCCCAGATCAAACACTGTTCTATCTAAGCAGATAAATAATGAAGTGACAGCTGTTTTACAACAAAAACCTAACTTTTCTTCTGTGTTTTTGTTTCTCAGGGGGAGACACCAGAGAATGAAAGGTAAGAAGTAGCTATAACCTTGGCAAAATCATTTTGTCAGTTATAATTTAGGCTAGTTTATTTCTCTTGCATTTATCCTATGTTCATCACACCTATTGCTTAAGCACAGTATGAGAATGCACATACAACATGGTGCTGTAGGCACGAGGCATGAGGGAAGAAATAAGGGAAGAAAACACTATAATCCCATGTTAATTACACTGGTGGGTACTGGTAGCTGTCCCCATCAGAGAGAGAGAGACACACACTCTCGGTACTGCACAGTTATTTACTATTTCATAGTCATGATCCCCTGGACTCAATATATTTAATTTGACACTCAACTCTATCCCAAATGTTTATTTTGTGTTAAATGTGACGACGGCCTCGGCACTGTTATATTTTGTGTTAAATGTGACGACGGCCTCAGCACTGTTATATTTTGTGTTAAATGTGACGACGGCCTCGGCACTGTTATATTTTGTGTTAAATGTGACGACGGCCTCAGCACTGTTATATTTTGTGTTAAATGTGACGACGTCCTCAGCACTGTTATATTTTGTGTTAAATGTGACGACGGCCTCCGCACTGTTATATTTTGTGTTAAATGTGACGACGGCCTCGGCACTGTTATATTTTGTGTTAAATGTGACGACGGCCTCGGCACTGTTATATTTTGTGTTAAATGTGACGACGGCCTCGGCACTGTTATATTTTGTGTTAAATGTGACGACGGCCTCGGCACTGTTATATTTTGTGTTAAATGTGACGACGGCCTCGGCACTGTTATATTTTGTGTTAAATGTGACGACGGCCTCGGCACTGTTATATTTTGTGTTAAATGTGACGACGGCCTCGGCACTGTTATATTTTGTGTTAAATGTGACGACGGCCTCGGCACTGTTATATTTTGTGTTAAATGTGACGACGGCCTCGGCACTGTTATATTTTGTGTTAAATGTGACGACGGCCTCGGCACTGTTATATTTTGTGTTAAATGTGACGACGGCCTCGGCACTGTTATATTTTGTGTTAAATGTGACGACGGCCTCGGCACTGTTATATTTTGTGTTAAATGTGACGACGGCCTCGGCACTGTTATATTTTGTGTTAAATGTGACGACGGCCTCGGCACTGTTATATTTTGTGTTAAATGTGACGACGGCCTCAGCACTGTTATATTTTGTGTTAAATGTGACGACGGCCTCGGCACTGTTATATTTTGTGTTAAATGTGACGACGGCCTCGGCACTGTTATATTTTGTACATTTCCCTTTACCTTAGTTCACATGTTTTTTTCATCTGACCTCACCTCCACCCTCATACTCCACTTGACTGTCCCATAAACGCATACATTACTTCACATCCCTCAATGTGTACTTTATTCTTCCTTGTGCTTGACCTCTCCTCTCCCAGCTCCAGCCAAGTTCCAGCCCATCCCTGAAGAAGAGCTCTGTCCCTTCTGTTTCCAGTGGCGTCGCCCAGACAACCACCGCATGCGTCTGCATCCCAAGCGGCGTGCGTCGGTGAGGGTGCAGAGCGTGTTGCGGAGGGAGGGCAAGGGCAAGAAGCTCAGCCTGGCTCAGATGGACATCTTACGGAGGTTCAGGGGCTCCTCATCAGCTCTGGTGAGACTTGTATTCATTTGTGCAAAATGTAACAAAAATGTTGCTACAGGGGAAAAAAAATTGGCACAAAAACAAGTGTTTCTTATTGGACAAGTTCAGGTGGCCCCTCCCCGCTTTGGTCCCTTTTTTCTGTTAGTCTTTGGTCATATTCACTAAAAACTTATCTAGTGTATTGACAAGATCGTTAAGTAACCGCGCTAACAATGGAAATACATGTCCTCACAGATGGAAGGCAGGCGGGAGGAGGCGAGATCAGGTGGGACCACTCCAGCCAATGAGAGTGCAGATGCATGCGTGGACAATGGGCACAACTCTTGTTGTTTTTTTGCCACGCGCGTTCACTTATCAGTGCATTCGTAACAACCTAACCATTACAAAACTTATATTCGATCAACTAAGCAAATTAACATTTACATTTTTTGTTGACCAAATACGACACTCATTAACCTCCATACAAAAATCGTGGTCTTAATTTCGGTCGGCGTAAACCCTCTCATTTCACCTCTTCCTCTCTGATATGTGCCTGGTTTCTACCTCTGCCGTTTCCATCCACTTCACTGATAAGCCAGTTCAGATAAGGAAACTACACTACATGACCAAAAGTATGTGGACACCTGCTCGTCTAACATCTAATTTCAAAATCATGAGCATTAATGTGGAGTTGGTCTCCTCTTTGCTGCTATAACAGCCTCCACTGTTCTGGGAAGGCTTTCCACTAGATGTTGGAACATTGCTGCTATAACAGCTTCCACTGTTCTGGGAAGGCTTTCCACTAGATGTTGGAACATTGTTGTGGGGGCTTTCTTCCATTCAGCTACAAGAGCGTTAGTGAGGTCGGGCACTGATGTTGGGTCCTGGCTCGTAGTCGGCGTTCCAATTAATCCCAAAGGTGTTCGATGGGGTTGAGGACAGGGCTCTGTGCAGGCCAGTCAGGTTCTTCCACACCGATCTCGACAAACCATTTCTGTATGGACCTCGCTTTGTGCCTGGGGCTTTGTCATGCTGAAACAGGAAGGGGCCTTCCCCAAACTGTTGCCACAAAGTTGGAAGCACAGATTCATCTAGAATGTCCTTATACAGTATGCTGTAGCGTTAAGATTTCCCTTCACAAGAACTAAGGGGCCTAGCTCGAAACATGAAAAACAGGCCCAGACAAATTATTCCTCATCCACCAATTTTACAGTTCGCACTATGCATTGGGGCAGTTAGGGTTCTCCTGGCATCCGCCAAACCCAGATTTCTCCATCGGACTGCCAGATAGTGAAGCGTGATTCATCACTCCAGAGAACATGTTCCAATGCTCCAGAGTCCAATGGTGGCGAGCTTTACATCACACCAGCCGATGCTTGATATTGCGCATGGTGATCTTAGGCTTGTGTGTGGCTGCTCGGCCATGGAAACCCATCTCATGAAGCTCCCGATGAACAGTTCTTGTGCTGACCTTGCTTCCAGAGGCAGTTTGGAACTCTGTAGTGAGTGTTGCAACCGAGGACAGACAATTTTTATGCACTTCAGCACTCTGTGGTCTCGTTCTGTGAGCTTGTGTGGCCTACCACTTTGCAGCTGAGCCTTTGTTTCTCCTAGACGTTTCCACTTCACAATAACAGCACTTACAGTTGACCGGGGCAGTACTAGCAGGGCAGACATTTGACGAACTGACATGTTGGAAAGGGCTCACAGGGCTCTTCAGTAAGGCCATTCTACTGCCAATGTTTTCCTATGGAGATTGCACGACTGTGCTTGCATGACACCTGTCAGCAACAGGTGTGGCTGAAATGGCAGAATCCACACATTTTTATGGGGTGTCCACATACTTTTGTGTATATATAGTGTATGTCAAGAGTAGCGTGGTCAGAGGGCAGTTTTCTCCATCAGGGACACAGAATCAGGAAAGTACCATTTTGATTTGACAAGACCCTCTAGATATCGGAGCTGAAAATGGCTTAATGAAGACTCATATCGGGCGAAACTGCCTCATTGAAAATCTCTGGCATCATCTAATGCACACTGGCAGCGTCCCATACTGGCAGCGTCCCATACTGGCAGCGTCCCATACTGGCAGCGTCCCATACCTTTTTTGGGTATGCGAAAATGAAAAGTTTTATAGTAAGTGAAATTTTGAAAATGTAGTGTGCTTTAAATTCCACGATGTCATATTCATTCAGGCTTTTCATCTCGTAGAATTTGCTGCGCACTACTGAGGAAGAGAATCATGTTTTCACAACAACGTGTTTGACAACAGCTGTTAATAGCTGTTTGTATGTAGTATGATAAGCACACAGTACGTTTCAGTACATAGTAGGCAAGACAGATTTTGGTCACTGCCAGTGTGTTCAAGTCAGATTGGGTATTCCCCTTTCCTGTACAGTGTCCAGCTATTCCCCTTCCAAACCACTAGTCTCCCATCAACTTTGTAGAGGGAAACCCTCGTGCGAGCGAACAGATTGCGATGTCAATAAATCAATCACAATTAATAAAGCCTTTCTTTGTAACTGCAGTGCTTCTACACGGTCTTGTTTGGTATGCAGCTCTGGACCCGTAGAGACTCAGTCCTCTCTCTGGTCAGGCTCACTGAGGAACAGGTCTTGTTTGGTATGTAGCTCTGGACCCGTAGAGACTCAGTCCTCTCTCTGGTCAGGCTCACAGAGGAACAGGTCTTGTTTGGTATGCAGCTCTGGACCCGTAGAGACTCAGTCCTCACTCTGGTCAGGCTCACTGAGGAACAGGTCTTGTTTGGTATGCAGCTCTGGACCCATAGAGACTCAGTCCTCTCTGGTCAGGCTCACAGAGGAACAGGTCTTGTTTGGTATGCAGCTCTGGACCCGTAGAGACTCAGTCCTCACTCTGGTCAGGCTCACTGAGGAACAGGTCTTGTTTGGTATGCAGCTCTGGACCCATAGAGACTCAGTCCTCTCTGGTCAGGCTCACAGAGGAACAGGTCTTGTTTGGTATGCAGCTCTGGACCCGTAGAGACTCAGTCCTCTCTCTGGTCAGGCTCACTGAGGAACAGGTCTTGTTTGGTATGCAGCTCTGGACCCGTAGAGACTCAGTCCTCTCTCTGGTCAGGCTCACAGAGGAACAGGTCTTTGTTTGGTATGTAGCTCTGGACCCGTAGAGACTCAGTCCTCACTCTGGTCAGGCTCACTGAGGAACAGGTCTTGTTTGGTATGCAGCTCTGGACCCGTAGAGACTCAGTCCTCTCTCTGGTCAGGCTCACAGAGGAACAGGTCTTGTTTGGTATGTAGCTCTGGACCCGTAGAGACTCAGTCCTCTCTCTGGTCAGGCTCACAGAGGAATCCCTATGCAGCCAGGGTCAGGTTGTGATAGGTCAGCTAGATGACGATCACAGAGGAACAGAAAGCATTTGGTTAGTGGAGACCGAGAGGGACAAAGCCAAAGGAGATTAACTCTTAGGTTACGTCAGAGTCAAACACAAGTAGTTTGACGAGAGAGTAGTTATTTTGGCCAATTCGGTTGTAAAAGTTACACAAGTGGAAATTATACCGCTAGATATCTGTATTGCTTTATCTATGTCGGTAGTTTTTTAGGACCATGGACCTCTCCTGAAGTGTGGTTTACTTCACTTCAAATGTGCGTTAGTTTCATCCAGAGAAAGCGCTGTTTATTTGAACAGTACTAGAGCAAGTGGCTTCATTATCAGTATGAATTCATTGTTCCTCTGGATGAGCTTCCTGAACATAAGAACTCTATTGTGTAGACGTCTAAGTTTTCCCTCCTTTCGTCTGACTTGTAAGTGAATCCTCTTTAGCTGCATTTTTCGCAGAGATATTTTTACCGTTCAACTTCGAGATCCCTGGTCACTCGGCCAGACATAAAGTAGCAGTGAATAGCAGAGCTCTACAAGCTGTACGTGCGAGGCCCCCATAGACATGCGTGGTTGTGAGTGTACTGAATAACCTTTAAAGCAGATGAGGCACTCTGAAGATAATTGGAAGAATCCTCTCTCTCCTTTCTCGCTCTTCTCTCCCTCTCCTGCTATTTGTCAACACCTTCTAGTGGAAGCTGCCGATGAGACTGAGACAAGAAGATTAGATTTATCACCCTCTCTCTTACTCCACAACCCCCCTCCCTCCCTGTCATTCTTTGCCAACAGAAGTCTTTCGCTCAGGAAGAGGGTGATAAATAATGTAAGGAGAGCGAGATGAAGGGTCACAGATCCCAGCATTAAGAGGGCTTTGTTTTTATGTCTCATTTCTGTTTGGAAATTTAGGATTAGTGGAGATGTTTCCTAGGTCTATATGGCTGTTGAGTAGGACTTGGTTAGTGGCATTCACTAGGCCATTTGGACAGTAAATGTAGGAAGTCTTTTAGTATAATGAAGTTATAGATCTTTTTTCTAGTTACAGCTTCTGTATAGTGTTGAGAGAATGCCCTTTTAGAGTTCTTGTGGTTACACACACACACAGGCTACATTATATTCAGTTATATGTAGCCTGTTTACTCATGTATTTTTATCTCCTGGTGTAAAGCCCCTTGATTGTATATCACTCCACATTAGTTGCCCCCATGTTTCAAGAGGAAGATGAATGAGTTTCCCATAGCTTAATTCTGTCTGATGTGAAGCTCGTGGCTCTTTTTTTTTAATCAGGTGTATCTATGCAACCGGTGCAGAGAGATAAGGAAATGTTTGCTACGGTCCGTGCCACTGTGAATCTTTTACTCCTGTAGATGTGTAATATTTGGATGGTGAAACTTTCATCCAGCCAATCAGAAAAGCAAGGTGAAGCACGTCATGGATTCTTATACTTACTTGTCCTGCAAAAAAATCTTAATTTGTATACGATTTTGCAAGCAGTAGGCATTTATAGATAAATGTGTGGTGGAGCATACCGTCAAAAGGATTTGGCAATCAGAAGGCATTTATAGATAAATGTGTGGTGGAGCATACCGTCAAAAGGATTTGGCAATCAGAAGGCATTTATAGATAAATGTGTGGTGGAGCATACCGTCAAAAGGATTTGGCAATCAGAAGGCATTTATAGATAAATGTGTGGTGGAGCATACCGGCAAAAGGATTTGGCAATCAGAAGGCATTTATAGATAAATGTGTGGTGGAGCATACCGGCAAAAGGATTTGGCAATCAGAAGGCATTTATAGATAAATGTGTGGTGGAGCATACCGGCAAAAGGATTTGGCAATCAGAAGGCATTTATAGATAAATGTGTGGTGGAGCATACCGGCAAAAGGATTTGGCAATCAGAAGGCATTTATAGATAAATGTGTGGTGGAGCATACCGGCAAAAGGATTTGGCAATCAGAAGGCATTTATAGATAAATGTGTGGTGGAGCATACCGGCAAAAGGATTTGGCAATCAGAAGGCATTTATAGATAAATGTGTGGTGGAGCATACCGGCAAAAGGATTTGGCAATCAGAAGGCATTTATAGATAAATGTGTGGTGGAGCATACCGGCAAAAGGATTTGGCAATCAGAAGGCATTTATAGATAAATGTGTGGTGGAGCATACCGGCAAAAGGATTTGGCAATCAGAAGGCATTTATAGATAAATGTGTGGTGGAGCATACCGGCAAAAGGATTTGGCAATCAGAAGGCATTTATAGATAAATGTGTGGTGGAGCATACCGGCAAAAGGATTTGGCAATCAGAAGGCATTTATAGATAAATGTGTGGTGGAGCATACCGGCAAAAGGATTTGGCAATCAGAAGGCATTTATAGATAAATGTGTGGTGGAGCATACCGGCAAAAGGATTTGGCAATCAGAAGGCATTTATAGATAAATGTGTGGTGGAGCATACCGGCAAAAGGATTTGGCAATCAGAAGGCATTTATAGATAAATGTGTGGTGGAGCATACCGGCAAAAGGATTTGGCAATCAGAAGGCATTTATAGATAAATGTGTGGTGGAGCATACCGGCAAAAGGATTTGGCAATCAGAAGGCATTTATAGATAAATGTGTGGTGGAGCATACCGTCAAAAGGATTTGGCAATCAGAAGGCATTTATAGATAAATGTGTGGTGGAGCATACCGGCAAAAGGATTTGGCAATCAGAAGGCATTTATAGATAAATGTGTGGTGGAGCATACCGGCAAAAGGATTTGGCAATCAGAAGGCATTTATAGATAAATGTGTGGTGGAGCATACCGGCAAAAGGATTTGGCAATCAGAATTTATTTGAAAAACACTTTTAATCATATGTTGTTGCAATAAAGACAAAAGGAAAAATCCACCTGTCGAGCAGATAAATATGTTGATGTTTTGAACATTTCATCTATAGCTGTCGATTCCATTACACGCTGCAAGGATTTAGTTTTTCATTGATGCTTACCTGGGTCAATGGAACCTGGCTGCTGTGTCACTTGTTTCCCCGTCGCACGAGACGTTAGAGAAGTGCAACATAAGGCTTTGACACCCGGAGAGGGTGGAAACAGCAAGATGACACCGGGAGATGGCAGGGTGACTGCTTTCGGGGCGTTTTAGATGGACAGTACGTTGTTGAAGCACCTTTGGCAGCGATTACTGCATTGACTCTTCTTGGGTATGATGCTACAAGCTTGGCACACCTGTGTTTGGGGAATTTATTTCATTCTTCTCTGCCAGATCCTCTCAAGCTCTGTCAGGTTGAATGGGGAGTGTTGCTGCACAGCTATTTTCATATCTTTCCAGAACTGTTCTATCGGGTTAAAGTCCAGGCTCTGGCTGGGCCACTCAAGGACATTCAGAAACATGTACCGAAGTCACTATTTGCTCTGACATGCACTGTCAAATACCTTATATAGACAGGTGTGTTCCTTTCCAAATTATGTCAATCAATTGAATTTACCATAGGTGGACTCCAAGTTTTAGAAACATCTCAAGGATGATCAATGGAAACAGGATGCACCTGAGTTAAGTTTCGAGTCTCATAGCAAAGAATAAGGCTATAACGTAACCAAATGTGAGAAAATGCAAGGGGTCTGAATACTTTCCGAATGCACTGTATGGCATGCCAACCAGATACCCCTCTGCCCCCACTCTGGCATGCCAACCAGGTACCCCTCTGCCCCCACTCTGGCATGCCAACCAGATACCCTAAATGACTTAAATGTAAATGTACCCCTCTGCCCCCACTCTGGCATGCCAACCAGGTACCCCTCTGCCCCCACTCTGGCATGCCAACCAGGTACCCCTCTGCCCCCACTCTGGCATGCCAACCAGATACCCCTCTGCCCCCACTCTGGCATGCCAACCAGGTACCCCTCTGCCCCCACTCTGGCATGCCAACCAGGTACCCTAAATGACTTAAATGTAAATGTAAATGTACCCCTCTGCCCCCACTCTGGCATGCCAACCAGGTACCCCTCTGCCCCCACTCTGGCATGCCAACCAGGTACCCCTCTGCCCCCACTCTGGCATGCCAACCAGCAGTTAGTGTGCAGCCCATCTCTCTTCTCCCTCTCTTCCCACTGCATCATTACAACAAACTATGATGTGGCAGTATTGTAGAACACAACAGCATATGTATGATGTGGCAGTATTATAGAACACAACAGCATATGTATGATATGGCAGTATTATAGAACACAACAGCATATGTATGATGTGGCAGTATTGTAGAACACAACAGCATATGTATGATGTGGCAGTATTATAGAACACAACAGCATATGTATGATGTGGCAGTATTGTAGAACACAACAGCATATGTATGATGTGGCAGTATTGTAGAACACAACAGCATATGTATGATGTGGCAGTATTGTAGAACACAACAGCATATGTATGATGTTGCAGTAGAAGGGCATCCAGGAGGGTGGGCATGTTGTTTGAGCCCCTTCCTACATCACAACAGATTCTGTCAATGCCCTTCTACTGTCTGCCTCCAACATGGCTCCCTATATCCTCTACATAATGCACTCATTTTGACACCGGTGCAATTTTAAGGACCCAGACTCCATCCTGTATCCATTCAACACGTGCCACTCTGACCACTTGTCATTACCTCTGGAAATGAAAACCTCATGACGTCCAAATCTGGATAAAGCCAGCCCGTTATGCCTCTGTCAGCATCCTCAAGGGCAATGATGCCTGTTGGAGCCCCAGAGACAAGGTCAGCACAGCAACCAGCCTGGCCTGGGGTAGCACAGGGAGGGCTGGGGGAGAGAGAGAGGGATGTTAGGTAGAGAGAATAAGAGGATTAGTATTTATGGAGCACGGCCAATGTTTTTATTTTACTAGGCAAGTCCGTTAAGAACAAATTCTTATTTTCAATGCCGGCCTAGGAACAGTGGGTTAACTGCCTTGTTCTGGGGCAAAACGACAGATTTGTACCTTGTCAGCTTGGGGATTCGATCTAGCAACCTTTCGGTTGCTAGTCCAACGCTCCTACAACTAGAATACCTGCCGCCCCAATTAATAGAGAACAAAAAGGCCATCTGCAGGATTATGTGTGTTTGTCAGCATGCATGTGTTTAAAGTGCTTCTCTGTGTAGGTGTGTTTTCCTGTATATGTATCAGTGTGCATAATGTGGCTTATATTTGTGGTCCGGTGTGTGTGGCTGTCGGTCATTGAGTTTGTAGGGACATTTACTCAATGTGTGTGCAACTTGCCAGAGTGCCTGCGTTGGTGGAAAGTGTGAAACACCGGTAGCCTTGGGACCAGTCTACACTGTGGCTTCGTGGTTGATCAGAGTTCCTCTTCTACCCAGCCAGGTGACTGACAGACAGGTGTTGAGCTGTGGCTGGGGTCCTCTCAATACTGACTGAAGCCTCAGCACCCACAGTGACCAGTACCAGTCGACTGTGCATGACAATAATTCCCTAAACTCATCTGTGAACACTGACCAGAGCACTCATCAATTGTATTTTTTGTGTTTAGATCAAAGGAAAATAACTTGTGAAATATGCAAGGAGAACAGACATTTGCTTTTGACCCCTGTTCACATAGACAATATCTGTGGTATATTTTGTTGTTCTGGTCCCAGATCTGTTTGTGCTGTCAAAAAGACGTGGAACCAGGGTATTTTGCTGCTGATCGCATAATTTAAAGTCTAAAAGAGCCAGCAGGTGCTGTTGACATTTCAAGGCCTGATCGTCAGTCCAGAAGGATCTAGGCTATGTGCTATAAAGAAATTCCAAACTTGACCGGTCTCTCTGGAGGTCTGCTGCGGAGTAGGGTGAATTTACCCCCAAGATAGACTCTGATCTAATGGTTAAGGTTTGGATTGGGTGAGCTGATCCTAGACCTGTACGTAGGGGAAACTTTACCCAATAGCCCCTGTTGCTAGGGAATGGATGGGAAGGATTGTATGGGGCCACACGAGTTACCTCTCATCACCACTGTAACCTGACACTGGAGTTAATAGACGTTGAGCTCATTTCATCACAAGGCCTCTTTGATTGTTTATATACTGTGCATAGATTGCACCTGCAGTTCAGCCAAGTTATTGGTCATGAATTGATTACTTTTCTCTTGGCATGATTTTTTTTCCACACAAGTGATGGACAAACATTCTGGGAAGGTGAAAAGGGTTTACTTTTGGTCTTCATTTGGTGGCTCGAGGAGATTGACATTTGCAGTGGTCAACTTTCAGTCATAAATTGGTGACCTTTGTCTAGTCACGTTTTTGTTCATGCTCAATGATGAAGGGTTCATCTTTTTGGTCTTTTATTGACGCTTCTGTGTGGTTTTGTTTGCCCTTCAAATTCTTGGCCTGCCCATATTGGGTGCTATATATTCTGATCCCTGGCAAACTATCAGATGTCTAGTCCCCTCAGTCTACATACCCAGTCTACATGCTGCTAGCTAGACCGCTCTAGGTCTGTACCCCTGTAGCCAGAATCAACAGAATACAATGAGCTGATGAACGGCCCCTCTGGCCTCTCACCCTCAGCCAGTGTCTCACATGTAGGTACTCGGCACACAGACGACACATAGATTAGGGGTCAATTAGATAGATGATGATGATTGGGCAAGATTTTATTTGAGTCAGTATCATGATTCTCGTCACTATTCGACAAACGTTTAGGCCTAATTGATAGGTCTTTCCGAAGGAGGGTTAGTGTGTTGTCTTTATTCTCATGGTGGATTTATGATTTGGTAAAAGGTAGAGCTAAGTTTGAGGAGGGAGATAAAAGCCTAGCTGTTCTCTTTAACAATTGTTCATACCAGACCAAGTGCAAATCATCACTGGGCAAAATAAACTTTTCTTTGGCGCCGTCATGACACACTAGATAGAGGATTGTATCGCCTGCCAGCTGAGGATGTTAACCTATCCACCACAGGTACCTGGGCACCCTAAACACGCCCACCCCCTTGGCCGCTCTCTGTCATCGGGCTCTCAAACTCCTTAATGAGTTGAAATGTAGGATGAAAGGGAGACTTCAGGATGTTGGCAATGAGGCCCTTTATCTACTTCCTCAGTCAGATGAACTGGTGGATACCTTTTGTCTCTGTGTGCAGTTTACCCCAAAATCCAGAAACTCCCAAGTGATTCCAAACATTGAAACTAGTTCAGTGGAGTTTTCCTCTCCCTTTCTCGCTCTCTCCCTGTAGCACTGTACTGAAACAGCTGCAGAAAATAGGTCATGAGACCTGTGAGGTTGCTGGATGCAGGCCTCTCACAAAGCCTCATCAAAGATTATCTTCACAAATGCAGAGGTGCATCAATGGTGCACCAGCTATGTTCAACATCACTATCAACGACCTACTAGCCTAACACTATGACGGTATCCATATAGTGTTTCTATTCCTTTTAAATTGATTGAACGAATATGGTCAAAATAGTAATTTTTCTGTCGGGAGTCCCCTGCCTATGATGATATATGAAAATGACACCCCTTATTGTTGTGCGTTTTAGGGCATTTCAACATTGACCAACTTCCATATATGGCCTTACCAAACCCGGCTAAATGCTTTCAGGTTATCCAAGAGTTTCGCTCTGTTTTCATAGTGTTTTTTTCCCCAGCACTTTAATCCAGAGTTTTCCTCGAGGGTGTATATATGGATATATATGGCTGTTGCCAGTGACAACAGTCAACCCATCTACAGGCTCCACCCCCTTCCACCCCTCCTGTTGATCGATTGGCTGGCTAGCTGTTGGGCTCCGGATGGACTCGACCTCTGTGCTTCTCTCTGCTTTATAAGGCTGGACACGCAGGGCTCAGTAGTAAACATTCTCACTCAGGTAATCACTGGTTCAGTGAAACTCTACTCTGCCAAGTCAAATCTCAGCAGCAACATGGCTACCTTTGTATCGGTGAGTTGTTCCACAGCATCAGCATTCAGCACTGTCAACAGCCTGACTTGGAGTCTTATGACACTGCGTGGTTTGTTTCGGAACATCTATGGATGCATGCAGTTTTCCTTAGGTAAATGAATTTGTGTCGGTATCAGAGGGTTTGGGATGTCATTAGGCATGTGCTTGTCAGTGATGATGAAATTATGCATTACCAAAGCCATACAGTACATCTGTTAGGTCTAGATTGCATTGCATTTTGTTTACTTGCACACTATTTGCTGTAGAAGCACAACAAGAGGACATACTTGAAAGTCCATATTACACACACAGGCTGTTTTGGAACCTAGATATAGGATAGATGCAGAGAGAAACTGAGTTTAGTAAGCCAATGTTTTCCTCCTGAGACAAGTCTTAGAAGTAATTGTCTGCTGTGAGAAGGGGGGTGGGGGGTGACTGAGTCGGGCCTCTGGTTGCCTGCGTCACTCAGGTTATATGAGCGCCTTCTCCTTTTAGCCCTCTGTCACAGAGTAGCTTCTCTGGCCTCTCACCCTGGCCCCTCTGGCCTCTCACCCTGGCCCCTCGGTTCTCTCACCCTGGCCCCTCTGGTCTCTCACCCTGGCCCCTCTGGCCTCTCACCCTGGCCCCTCTGGCCTCTCACCCTGGCCCCTCTGGCCTCTCACCCTGGCCCCTCTGGCCTCTCACCCTGGCCCCTCTGGCCCCTCACCCTGGCCCCTCTGGCCCCTCACCCTGGCCCCTCTGGCCTCTCACCCTGGCCCCTCTGTCCCCTCACCCTGGCCCCTCTGGCCTCTCACCCTGTCCCCTCTGGCCTCTCACCCTGGCCCCTCTTGCCGCTCACCCTGGCCGCTCACCCTGGCCGCTCACCCTGGGCTCTCTGGCCTCTCACCCTGGCCCCTCTGGCCTCTCACCCTGGTCCCACACTTTGGCCTCTCACCCTGGCCCCTCTGGCCTCTCACCCTGGCCCCTCTGGCCTCTCACCCTGGCCCCTCTGGCCTCTCACCCTGGCCTCTCACTCTGGCCCCTCTGGCCTCTCACCCTGGCCCCTCTGCACTCAGGTCTCAGGGGACATTTTGTTAGTTCAATCGATGGGATGGACAGAATGGGGCAGTCTGCAGGTGAACCACCCAGGCTCTGAAAGTGCATTGGATTGCACTTCATCTGTAGTTGTATGGAATATTGATGTGATTCTGTGTATCTGGGAAAGGGTTATAGCTAGACATCTGGGGCTGTGTAGCTGCTGAAAATAGGCTAAGCCCAATAACCTGTCAAAACACAATCATGATCGTCATCCTGTTTCTATTGACGTGTGAATGGAAAAAGAGTGGTCTGGATGTGTGTTTTCAGAACAGGGAGACCGGGTTTGTGTGCTCCTGGTGCCCAGGGAGTTAATCTAGGAGTTAATGTATATACTGTATTAAGACCCAATCACTGGACACTTTCATAAATGGATCACTAGTCACTTTAAACGATTCCACTTTGAATAATACCACATTAATAGTGTTTACATATCTTATAGTACTCATATCACATGTATATACTGTATTTTATACAATCTACTGCACCTTGCCTCTGCCGCTCAGCCATCGCTCATCCATATACTGATATGTACATATTCTCATTCACCCCTTTAGATGTGTGTGTATTAGGTAGTTGTTGGGAATTGTTAGATATTACTGAACGGTTGGAACAAGCTCAAGCATTTCACTACACTCGCATTAACAGCTGCTAACCATGTGTATGTGACCAATAACATTTGATTTAATCTTGGAGACACGTTGTGTCCTCGTGTCATCTCCACATGAGAATCATGTTCCCTGTGTGAATCCACCTGTAAATAGAGACATCATTACTTCTAATTTACTCCACTTCTCCTCTCGCCATCCCAGGTGGCTACATGCTACGCCTGTAACAGCACGTCCAAGCATAACGGCGTCAACAGGAACTTCATAGCCACTCTCTCCAAGAGCCACTGCACCCCCTGGAGCGCAGGCAAACACAAGACTCCCCAGTCCGGCAACAGAACCAACGCCTCCAAAGACAAGACGCCCTGCAGTACGCCAAGGTAAACAAACCATACCAGGCCACCGGTACCTCAAATGTTACCCATTTTTACTTCTATTGGCTACATCTCGCTTAGCTGAAAATCTGCATTTTAAGGGACTTCTTGAGATGTGAGGGCAATAGATGGTATCACTCAACTGATGGCCACTGTGTGGTCACTGAACACAGTGATTTAGAAACAATTGATTTCAATCTTGGAGGTGTTTCCTGATGAATTACGCATTTGTTTAATGATGTTTGTCTCCCATGAGACACTGTAGAAGCCTATTTCACTTACTCAAAATCCCCAAATTAATTTAACTCAAGGAATCTGTAATTAATTTTGAAGTTTTCGCCAATTATGTTTTAGTTGAGAAATTGTACATCTAAGTAAGCTGTTTTGGTGCACTATTTCTCAAAACTCTGATGTAAACAAAGTGGGAGCTGCTGGGCAGGTCTGTCTCACTGTCGATGCTATTGGATAGAGAGTAATCACCGCCGCTGTTCACCCCATGTTAGTGGACAAATGAACATCGTCACATCAAAACCCAACTTTCATTTACCTGTTGGGACGCACAGATGTTCCAAACTCCATTTTAGACGAGACTGATTTTATGAGGAAGATTATCCTATTTACATTAGTCAATTTTGACACTAGAATAACTGTTTCTGACTCATATTGATGCCACACAGGCTGTTTTCAAAGAATGTGTTGCTTTTTAAAGGCAGTCGCTCTTTAATCAGTGTCAGCTTGTAGATTCTGACATTTATCCTGTATTTTCAGGTCAACCTCAAAGTCCCCCGGTTCCTCCTCGGCCTCAAAGCCCGCAGATGTGAAGAAGTTGGCCTTCTCCCGCCTCAAGAGGTTCATCATGCTGGAGGACAACCAAAAGACCAAGACCAAGGGAGGACTCAAAGACTTCCTCTCCTCCCTCTGAATGACTGACACTGGGCTCCGTTGCATGGGCCCAAGAGTCGGCCATGACACGAAACTGAACCAGTCTTTCTCTGGCCTGCTTAGAATTCAGAATGGTCCTACTGGAATTCAGAACAACAAGGCGATAGGGGGGAGGAGTCAGCTGTCAGTCAATGAGCGCCACAGCGCCACCTGTTGAGAGAATTAAAGGGGCATGTTTTTTTTCTTCTTCACATGCCACCCCTCAACTGCCCCTGAGGTCCCCCTTCCGTAGAACTGTCCAAACTGGGAATGGTCGCACATCACTCAGGAATTCCACTGTCCCAACTGAATGGTGGGATTGGCATCGGATGGCAAAGCTCACCCCTCTCTTCCATGGCCTTTATGATGAGGCAAGCAAAATAAATTGTTTGGAGTTATAGGATGTTTTGATTGAGAGGGTGATTTTTATTTGTTACAATCACATTTATGATACATATGACTTTGTTAATGCTTGAGTTTCATACTTTATTACTTGGTTGTTGTCCTCTGTTTTATTTTGGGGGACTCCACAGGGCATGTCTTCTTGAAACTCTCCCTCTTGTTAGATCACCAGCCAGGTAGGGCTGTTCATTTGTTACTTATCTTATGATCACTGTGCCAAACACGTTTGTTTACTGGTGGTTTTGAGAATCATATTTGGGTGAATCGGACACATCAACTGTTTATAATGAAATAGGCGATGGGCCTGAAACTTGTGATGCGATTAAACTACTTTTTTTTTTTTTATACAATAGTTCTGTTTCTTGTTATTGATGGTTTTCATTTTTTACCTGTTAGTAAGTACATATTCACAATACTATTAGACTGCATGTTGTAATGGCTGCTTTGATCCAACACAATTTATAACAAAGAATTTCTTTGGTTGTAATTAATCCAATGTGTGGGTCTGTATCATTGCATACAATCCTGAATTACCTCACATTTATATTCCTTCTACACTTTGCTTCTCTGAAATAAACTTTTTCCTTTTAAATATTACTGTGTTGAATGACAGAACTCATGAAGATACAGTGCCTTCTGAAAGTATTCAGACCCCTTGACATTTTCCACATTGTTAGGTTACAGCCTTACTCTAAAATGGATACATTTGTTTTTTTCCCTAGTCAATCTACACACAATATCCCATAATGACAAAGCAAAAACAGGTTGACATTTTTTTCTACTTTAATAAAATAAATAAAAAAACATCACATTTACAAAAGAATTCAGACTCTGTACTGAGTACTTTGAAGGCCCTTTGGCAGCAATTACAGCCTTGAGTCTTGGTTATGATGCTACAAGCTTGGTACACCTGTATTTGTGGAGTTTCTCCCATCCTTCTCTGCATATCTTCTCAAGCTCTGTCAGGTTGGATGGGGAGCGTCGCTGCACAGCTATTTTCAGGTCTCTCCGAAGATGTTCTATTGGGTTCAAGTCCGGGCTCTGGCTGGGCCACTCAAGGACATTGAGACTTGTCCCGAAGCCACTCCTGTGTTGTCTTTGCTGTGTGCTTAGTGTCATTTTCCTTTTGGAAGGTGAATCTTCGCCCCAGTCTGAGGTCCTAAGCACTCTTGAGCAGGTTTTCATCAAGGATCTCTGTACATTGCTCTGTTCATCTTTCCCTTGATCCTGACTAGCCTCATAGTCCCTGCCGCTGAAAAACATCCCCACACCATGATGCTGCCACCACCATGCTTCACCGTAGGGATGGTGCCAGGTTTCCTCTATAGACGGGACGCTTGGCATTCAGGCCAAAGTGTTCCGTCTTGGTTTCATCAGACCAGAGAATTTTGTTTCTCATGGTCTGAGAGTCCTTTGGGTGCCTTTTGGCAAACTCAAAGCGGGCTGTTGTGCCTTTTTACTGAGGAGTGGCTTCCGTCTGGCCACTTTACCATAAAGGCCTGATTGGTGGAGTGCTGCAGAGATGGTTGTCCTTCTGGAAGGTTCTCCCATCTCCATAGAGGAAGTCTAGAGCTCTGTCAGACCATCAGGTTCTTCTCCCCTGATTGCTCAGTTTGGCCAGGTGGCCAGCTGTAGGAAGAGTCTTGGTGGTTCCAAACTTCCATTTAAGAATGATGGAGGCCACTGTGTTCTTGGGGATCTTGAATGCTGCAGAAGTTCTTGGTACCCTTCACCAGATCAGTTTTTTGACACTACTGTGGTGGAGGTCTGCGGACAATTCCTTTGACCAAATACTTATTTTCCACCATAATTTGCAAATAAATTCATAAAAAATCATACAATGTGATTTTCTGGATTTTTTTCTCATTTTGTCTGTCATCGTTGAAGTGTACCTATGATTAAAATTACAGGCCTCTCATCTTTTTAAGTGGGAGAACTTGCACAATTGGTGGCTGACGAAATACTTTTTTGCCCCACTGTATAGTTAGGTTTGTACTTTTCCAAATCATGTCCAATCAATTGAATTTCTCACAGGTGGACTCCAATCAAGTTGTAGAAACATCTCAAGGATGATCAATGGAAACAGCATTCACCTGAGCTCATTTTCGAGTCTCACAGCAAAGGGTCTAAAAACTTATGCAAATAAGGTATGTTTTTTTATGTTGAATAGATATGCAACGATTCTTTTTGAGTTTTTTTCAAAATATTTTTTTTATCCATTTTAGTTTCCGAAAGGCACGAAGTCGACTGTCAGTGTTGCAATGTATTCACAGTGGCAGTTTTCAGAAAACAGAAGTCTCTCATTAAGTGCGAGAAATAAAACTTTTTAAAGGGTTCTTGTTTTTGATACATGGTACATGTTTTGAACACTGTTTGTTTACAATAATATTGTTTACAAACAATGGAGTAAAGCAAGTTTATGGGTTTTGCCAGTTGAACAGTTTGAGACATTTTTAAGTTATATATATATACACTGCTCAAAAAAATAAAGGGAACACTTAAACACAATGTAACTCCAAGTCAATCACACTTCTGTGAAATCAAACTGTCCACTTAGGAAGCAACAGTGATTGACAAATTTCACATGCTGTTGTGCAAATGGAATAGACAACAGGTGTAAATTATAGGCAATTAGCAAGACACCCCCAATAAAGGAGTGGTTCTGCAGGGGGTGACCACAGACCACTTCTCAGTTCCTATGCTTCCTGGCTGATGTTTTGGTTACTTTTGAATGCTGGCGGTGCTGTCACTCAAGTGGTACCATGAGACGAAGTCTACAACCCACACAAGTGGCTCAGGTAGTGCAGCTCATCCAGGATGGCACATCAATGCGAGCTGTGGCAATAAGGTTTGCTGTGTCTTTCAGCGTAGTGTCCAGAGCATGGAGGCGCTACCAGGAGACAGGCCAGTACATCAGGAGAGGTGGAGGAGGCCGTAGGAGGGCAACAACCCAGCAGCAGGACCGCTACCTCCGCCTTTGTGCAAGGAGGAGCACTGCCAGAGCCCTGCAAAATGACCTCCAGCAGGCCACAAATGTGCATATGTCTGCTCAAATGGTCAGAAACAGACTCCATGAATGGTGGTATGAGGGCCCAAAGTCCACAGGTGGGGGTTGTGTTTACAGCCCAACACCGTGCAGGATGTTTGGAATTTGCCAGAGAACACCAAGATTGTCAAATTCGCCACTGGTGCCCTGTGCTCTTCACAGATGAAAGCAGGTTCACACTGAGCACGTGACAGACGTGACAGAGTCTGGAGATGCCGTGGAGAACGTTCTGCTGCCTGCAACATCCTCCAGCATGACCGGTTTGGCGGTGGGTCAGTCATGGTGTGGGGTGGCATTTCTTTGGGGGGCCGCACAGCCCTCCATGTGCTCGCCAGAGGTGGCCTGACTGCCATTAGGTACCGAGATGAGATCCTCAGACCCCTTGTGAGACCATATGCTGGTGCGGTTGGCCCTGTGTTCCTCCTAATGCAAGACAATGCTCGACCTCATGTGGCTGGAGTGTGTCAGCAGTTCCTGCAAGAGGAAGGCCTTGATGCTATGGACTGGCCCGTCCATTCCCCAGACCTGAATCCAATTGAGCACATCTGGGACATCATGTCTCGCTTCATCCACCAACGCCACGTTGCACCACAGACTGTCCAGGAGGTCTGGGAGGAGATCCCTCAGGAGACCATCCGCCACCTCATCAGGAGCATGTCCAGGCGTTGTAGGGAGTTCATACAGGCACGCGGAGGCCACACACACTACTGAGCCTCATTTTGACTTGTTTTAAGGACATTACATCAAAGTTGGATCAGCCTGTAGTGTGGTTTTCCACTTTCCTTTTGAGTGTGACTCCAAATCCAGACCTCTATGGGTTGATAAATTTGATTTCCATTGATAATTTTTGTGCGATTTTGTTGTCAGCATATTCAACTATGTTAAGAAAAAAGTATTTAATAAGAATATTTCATTAATTCAGATCTAGGATGTGTTATTTTAGTGTTCCCTTTATTTTTTTGAGCAGTGTATATATAGTCATTGATTCTTGAAGAATATCATTCATTTAAGAGTCCAAAAATAGATGTATCTATCCCGGGCTGCCCCTTTAATACCTCAACATACAGACTGTTTATAAGCATATTATAGAGTTGATTCTACAGTTGGAAGCTGGAAATACTTTCGGGTAACTGCAATACAACTCAAACGAAGGGTACAGTATGGATACTTTATAAACCACTACAGACCTCACCTTTTCAAAGTATAGTCCTGGCTGTATATGATAATACGCAAATAAACACCTGCGCAAACCCGGCATAGATATTAAAACCAGGGTGAAAACAGCCTCAATTGGGACCAGGCATGCTCGACTCTCTCTGAGATGTAGACGGCGCTGCGATGGCATGCGCAATCAGAAGCAGAAAATAACTACGCTTGTCCCAAATGTATTGGTGTTCGAGAAATCGTATCAAACTGAAATTAAAGGGTTATTTTATTAACACAGTTATCCAATGTCGTTGCAATGTCTAGTCGAAAAAGATCGCTATACTCGGAGGACAGAGGGGACCGCAAAAGGCACAATGAATCAAAACACGATGTGGAAAAACTCAAGAAATAAGCGACAAAAACTAAACCAAGAAGTGCAAAAGCTGAAGCATGTGAAGACGTAAGTAAACCACACGTGCTTCGGTGGTATGGAACTTGTGGATGAATAAAACATAACAGTGTAGTTGATCGGCCTTGTGATGTACCAAGAAACTGCCTATCATTGTTATATTACTGTAGCTTTCAGCAAAGACAATTTAACTCGAGCAGGTCTGTAGCATGGCTCGACAAGGTGCTTTGTCCCTGCTTTGCCCCTGACTTGAACAGGGGTACCTATCTAAACACAAAGTATATTATCATATTTATTCTCACCACCATTGTTTTCTTTTCCCCTCTATGCATTTATGAAAAACCTCCTGGATTCATTAAGGTATAGTAAGGGCAGGTCATTATCACTGCTCACTGCCAGGTAAATCATTACTGTGATAGATGAGCTGTAGCTAGCTAGCTATCAGTAAAGGGATTGCTATGGAAACTGGAATATGTGTCATCTTGCTTCTACTTGAAACACAGGGGCTGTTTTTTTAGGAAGACTACAAACCAGAGGACTATTCCTGCTGATCCAGGAAGTGAGGATGCTCGAGACTTCCTGGCTCAGGCCCCCACCAAGGGGCTGTGGATGCCTCATGGGAAGGGAGTGAAAGTGATGCAGTGTGAGTAGAAACACACAGCTATTATGTGGCACACTGGGGCCTGCTAAAAAGTCATCACATGTTATTTGTCACGTGCATGACTACATCCGGTGTCGACCTTACTGTGAAATGCTTACTTACAAGCCCTTAACCAACAATGTAGTTCAAGAAAGAGTTAAGAACATATTTACGAAATAAACAAAAGCTAAATATAAAATAATAAGTAACAATAAAACAAGGCTATATACAGGGGGTACTAGTCAATGTGCAGGGGTACAGGTTAGTCGAGGTCATTTGTACATGTAGGTAGATGTAAAGTGACTATGCATAGATAATAAACAGAGAGTAGCAGCTGTGTGAAAACAAAGGGGGGTCAATGTAAATAGTCCGGGTGGCCATTTGATTAGTTGTTCAGCAGTCTTATGGCTTGGGGGTAGAAGCTCTTAAGGAGCCTTTTGGACTTAGACTTGGTGCTCCGGTACCGCTTGCCGTGCAGTAGCAGAGAGAACAGTCTATAGACTGAAGTCTTTTACAATGTTTTGGGCCTTCCTCTGCATTATATAGTGAAAAGGGGGCCATTTGAGATGAATACCTACCAGGGGAGGAACAGAGCAAATTTAATGGCATCGTGGAAACCATCAGTGTGCTGTGGATGAAGGAGGACGAGGAGAGGAAGCCACTTTAGACAATTGAGATGCACCCTAAAATGTAGGTAACACAGGAGGTTGGTGGCACCTTAATTGGGGATGTGTTTGATATATTTCATACTTTTCCACTTAATCCACTCCAGTTATTACCACGAGCCCGTCCTCCCCAATTAAGGTGCCACCAACCTCCTGTGATAACTACATTTTAGGGTGCATCTCAATAGTCTACAGTGGCTTCCTCTCTTCATCCTCGTTCAACTACAGCACACTGATGTGAAATAACCTGAAAAAACGTAGTGCTTCTGCGACTGACTGGGATTAAATAGACACTCCTTTATAAGTGGGTCACTATCACAGATCTAGAAAATGTACAGCTTGAAGTGGGCAGAGGTCCATCCATGCTTATGTGATCATGTACTGCACTCTATTGAAATATAGCAGACAGACAAAGAATGTTGTCTTCACCACTGGATAGTCCTGGTCCTCATCCTCTCAATAATGTCACTTAAATCCAACCCCACTGAGAGAGACAGGAGAGTGGCTATGTGTTCGTCTCAAATGGCACCCTATTCGCTATCTAGTGCATTACTTTTGATCAGGGTACATGGTACACTCATAGGGCTCTGGTCAAAATAATTGCACTATAAAGGGAATTAAGTGGCGTTTGGGACACACTCTAGGCTTAGCTTGATAGACCCATCGCTTTTGAATGAGCCCAGGATCACGTCGGTGTAGCAGAGATTCACATCTGTTCTGCTTGTCCCTCAAAGAATAAAGGCTGCCCCCCCCCCCCCTCGTGTTCTTCGTAAAGCGTACTAGGTTAGTCTAAATCCCTGTGGAATTACAAAGTCTTACCTGTTCCACATAATACTTTGGGGAAATGTTTGACTATTTATTCATTTTGATTTTGAATTGCATTTAGATGTAGGCTAAGTGATGAACAGGTGTATATACATCTATTCCACGTTCCAACACTAGCTTGTTTTGGTGATTTCTTAGAGAGCAGGAGGGAGTGTGCTTCTGTTACCAACATGACACTTCTCCCTTGTGCAGGTTGGAGATGCAGCGTTATAGACACAGGACAGGGGACCGAGAGTGTCCCTTCTTCATCAAAGGAAACCAGAAGCTGGAGCAGTTCAGAGTGGTGAGTCTCCTCCATCTTTCAACTCATCTTGGTTAACCCAGAACTAAAGTCTTGTGTAATTGGTCAGCTGCTCTATGAAGTTCTGGGTCCATATGTGTTAAGAGATGCTAGAACGAGGAGCTCCACCCTCTCTCTTTGCAAGTTACTGGCAAGTCTATGGGCCGAATTGTCCCCTACCATTCCTATGGGCTGAATTGTCCCCTACCATTCCTATGGGCTGAATTGTCCCCTACCATTCCTGTGGGCCGAATTGTCCCCTACCCTTCCTGTGGGCTGAATTGTCCCCCTACCCTTCCTGTGGACTGAATTGTCCCCTACCCTTCCTGTGGGCTGAATTGTCCCCTACCCTTCCTGTGGGCTGAATTGTCCCCTACCCTTCCTGTGGGCTGAATTGTCCCCTACCCTTCCTGTGGGCTGAATTGTCCCCTACCCTTCCTGTAGGCCGAATTGTCCCCTACCCTTCCTGTGGGCTGAATTGTCCCCCACCATTCCTATGGGCTGAATTGTCCCCCGCCCTTCCTGTGGCTGAATTGTCCCCTACCCTTCCGAAACGTGAACGATGCTACACACCTACGAAATCGTGGTTTGTTCAAATAATCAAAGATGCAAACCATTTATGTTTACCTAATCTGCCCACAAGAGATTATTTAAACTAATCATCAAGCCTTTTGACTAGTTGAATATAATGTGTTGTCTCAAACCAAAAAATGTGTCCCTAGGACTAGGATTGGTCCTGTCCCAACTATAACCTCGTGGGGACGTCTGCTCCTGGTCCCAACCATAACCTCGTGGGGACGTCTGCTCCTGGTCCCAACCATAACCTGGTCCCAACCATAACCTCGTGGGGACGTCTGCTCCTGGTCCCAACCATAACCTGGTCCCAACCATAACCTCGTGGGGACGTCTGCTCCTGGTCCCAACCATAACCTCGTGGGGACGTCTGCTCCTGGTCCCAACCATAACCTGGTCCCAACCATAACCTCGTGGGGACGTCTGCTCCTGGTCCCAACCATAACCTCGTGGGGACGTCTGCTCCTGGTCCCAACCATAACCTGGTCCCAACCATAACCTCGTGGGGACGTCTGCTCCTGGTCCCAACTATAACCTGGTCCCAACCATAACCTCGTGGGGACGTCTGCTCCTGGTCCCAACCATAACCTGGTCCCAACCATAACCTCGTGGGGACGTCTGCTCCTGGTCCCAACCATAACCTCGTGGGGACGTCTGCTCCTGGTCCCAACCATAACCTGGTCCCAACCATAACCTCGTGGGGACGTCTGCTCCTGGTCCCAACTATAACCTGGTCCCAACCATAACCTCGTGGGGACGTCTGCTCCTGGTCCCAACCATAACCTGGTCCCAACCATAACCTCGTGGGGACGTCTGCTCCTGGTCCCAACCATAACCTGGTCCCAACCATAACCTTGTGGGGACGTCTGCTCCTTGTCCCAACCATAACCTGGTCCCAACCATAACCTAGCGGGGAGGTCTGCTCCTGGTCCCAACCATAACCTGGTCCCAACCATAACCTGGTCCCAACCATAACCTAGCGGGGAGGTCTGCTCCTGGTCCCAACCATAACCTGGTCCCAACCATAACCTGGTCCCAACCATACCCTAGCGGGGAGGTCTGCTCCTGGTCCCAACCATAACCTGGTCCCAACCATAACCTGGCGGGGAGGTCTGCTCCTGGTCCCAACCATAACCTGGTCCCAACCATAACCTGGCGGGGAGGTCTGCTCCTGGTCCCAACCATAACCTGGTCCCAACCATAACCTGGCGGGGAGGTCTAGGTGCCTGACTGCCTTGGACCATGAGCATGCTTGCTTGATGCAATTGGATACAGTAAGGTTGCGTCCCAAATCACACCCCTTTCCCCATTTGCGCACTACTTTGGGAAACGGGTGGCATTTGGGATGCAACCAGCATCTCTATCCTCTGCAGCTGGATGCTTCTGGACTCAGCAGATTCACACAGTGCAGTTGTTCTGTAGCCCTGCTTGCTACAATGCCACTGCAATGATTAACATAAGTGCAAGCGTATCTCATTTTCATACATTCCATTGTGATACAACAACCGGATTTTAAAATGCTGCTGTGGCAGAGGAGAGCATTGAATGGGGGGAAATAATGTTGCCTAAGAGCAGTAGCTGAATGGCGTTTTATCTCAACATGCTTGTTATCATTGGAGTGTTTGCAATGTGTGTGTTATCCTGTACATTTAGTAAATAAGTACCTAAACCATCTCTTTCTTGTAGGCACACAAAGACCCAATGTACGACATGATCAGAGAAAACAAACAGAATGAAAAAGAAACAACCTTCTGGTTTTATTATCAACATTTTGTTTAGATGGGGCGGCAGGGTAGCCTAGTGGTTAGAGCGTTGGACTAGTAACTGAAAGGTTGCAAGTTCGAATCCCCGAGCTGACAAGGTACAAATGTGTCGTTCTGCCCCTGAACAGGCAGTTAACCCACTGTTCCTAGGCCGTCATTGAAAATAAGAATTTGTTCTTAACTGACTTGCCTGGTAAAATAAAGGTTAAATGTAAAAATTTAAAAAAAGATAGATGTCTCCTCTGCTGTTTGGAGGTGATCATAGTTAAGGTCGTCTGGACTGTATACTGTGCTGTTTGGAGGTGATCATAGTTAAGGTCGTCTGGACTGTATACTGTGCTGTTTGGAGGTGATCATAGTTAAGGTCGTCTGGACTGTATACTGTGCTGTTTGGAGGTGATCATAGTTAAGGTCATCTGGACTGTATACTGTGCTGTTTGGAGGTGATCATAGTTAAGGTCGTCTGGACTGTATACTGTGCTGTTTGGAGGTGATCATAGTTAAGGTCGTCTGGACTGTATACTGTGCTGTTTGGAGGTGATCATAGTTAAGGTCGTCTGGACTGTATACTGTGCTGTTTGGAGGTGATCATAGTTAAGGTAGTCTGGACTGTATACTGTGCTGTTTGGAGGTGATCATAGTTAATGTAGTCTGGACTGTATACTGTGCTGTTTGGAGGTGATCATAGTTAAGGTAGTCTGGACTGTATACTGTGCTGTTTGGAGGTGATCATAGTTAAGGTCGTCTGGACTGTATACTGTGCTGTTTGGAGGTGATCATAGTTAAGGTCGTCTGGACTGTATACTGTGCTGTTTGGAGGTGATCATAGTTAAGGTAGTCTGGACTGTATACTGAGCTGTTTGGAGGTGATCATAGTTAAGGTAGTCTGGACTGTATACTGAGCTGTTTGGAGGTGATCATAGTTAAGGTCGTCTGGACTGTATACTCTGCTGTTTGGAGGTGATCATAGTTAAGGTAGTCTGGACTGTATACTGTGCTGTTTGGAGGTGATCATAGTTAAGGTCGTCTGGACTGTATACTGTGCTGTTTGGAGGTGATCATAGTTAAGGTAGTCTGGACTGTATACTGTGCTGTTTGGAGGTGATCATAGTTAAGGTAGTCTGGACTGTATACTGTGCTGTTTGGAGGTGATCATAGTTAAGGTCGTCTGGACTGTATACTGTGCTGTTTGGAGGTGATCATAGTTAAGGTCGTCTGGACTGTATACTCTGCTGTTTGGAGGTGATCATAGTTAAGGTAGTCTGGACTGTATACTGTGCTGTTTGGAGGTGATCATAGTTAAGGTCGTCTGGACTGTATACTGTGCTGTTTGGAGGTGATCATAGTTAAGGTCGTCTGGACTGTATACTGTGCATAGGGCTCTTTTAAAAGGACAGTTCTTCTGTAACTTGTCTTTGTAACATCAATTCAGAAAAGCAATTTAGCAGCACGGTCACAGGGGACTTAACGATTATTGTTGTTTTTCTCCCAACAATGCTGATGCTAAGCTGTGGTGATCATCGGCTTCTGGAGACTGTTACTTTCCAGTTAGTTCCAGTAAATTTGTCATTCGAGTGAACGATCCCTTTCATTTTCCAACTGTTTCAATCAGAATAGTTTATTATTAATTGAGAGCCTTTGAGCACAGAAGAAGAATAACAACCAACTAATGTGAAATAAAAGGCTGTCATCGGAGGACACACCCCCCGGGTCATCGGAGGATACACCCCCCCGGGTCATCGGAGGACACCCCCCCCGGGTCATCGGAGGACACACCCCCCGGGTCATCGGAGGACACACCCCCCGGGTCATCGGAGGACACACCCCCGGGTCATCGGAGGACACTCCCCGGGTCATCGGAGGACACTCCCCGGGTCATCGGAGGACACACCCCCGGGTCATCGGAGGACACACCCCCCGGGTCATCGGAGGACACACCCCCCGGGTCATCGGAGGACACACCCCCCGGGTCATCGGAGGACACACCCCCCGGGTCATCGGAGGACACACCCCCCGGGTCATCGGAGGACACACCCCCGGGTCATCGGAGGACACACCCCTGGTCATCAGAGGACACCCCCTGGTCATCGGAGGACACCCCCCTGGTCATCTGAGGACACCCCCTGGTCATCTGAGGACACCCCCTGGTCATCTGAGGACACCCCCATGTCATCTGAGGACACCCCCATGTCATCGGAGGACGCACCCCCGGTCATCGGAGGACACCTCCCTGGTCATCTGAGGACACCCCCTGGTCATCTGAGGACACCCCCCAGGTCATCTGAGGACGCACCCCTCAGGTCATCGGAGGATACCCCCGGTCATCTGAGGACACCCCCTGGTCATCTGAGGACACCCCCCAGGTCATCTGAGGACGCACCCCTCAGGTCATCGGAGGATACCCCCCCCGGTCATCTGAGGACACCCCCTGGTCATCTGAGGACACCCCCTGGTCATCTGAGGACACCCCCAGGTCATCTGAGGACGCACCTCCCTGGTCGTCTGAGGACACCCCCTGGTCATCTGAGGACACCCCCTTGGTCATCTGAGGACACCCCCTTGGTCATCTGAGGACACCTCCCTGGTCATCTGAGGACACCTCCCTGGTCATCTGAGGACACCCCCTGGTCATCTGAGGACACACCCCTGGTCATCTGAGGACATCCCCCGGGTCATCGGAGGACACCCCCCATGTCATCGGAGGACACACCCCTGGTCATCGGAGGACACACCCCCTGGTCATCTGAGGACACCCCCCCTGGTCATCTGAGGAAACACCCCTGGTCATCTGAGGACATCCCCCGGGTCATCGGAGGATACACCCCCCGGGTCATCGGAGGATACACCCCCCGGGTCATCGGAGGACACACCCCCCTGGTCATCTGAGGACACACTGAAGTCAACGCCCTAATTGAATTAGATTCAATTGATCACATCCTGATAGCTGTCAGAGCACTTAATCAAACGGGTGAATAAAAGTATGTTTAAAAATGGTTCTGAACGACGGTGAAAGTGAACTTGGGTGTCTACGGAGAAGTTTTTAAGTGCCATCTGAACTGATGAAAGTGCAACATGCGTTGTATGACAGGAGAGAGGCAGAGTGTGTTCTACAGGATCTTATGAGCTGATCAAATGAATGTTATGATGGTGTGAGAGACAGAGTGAAATGTAACAGTGGAAGACTCCGCTCTGCCTCACAGTCCTTGCCTTGAACAGTCCTAATGATTACTTCACTGTCCTCTGGGTGGATGATGTCAACGTGGACGAGAACAATGCTCCTCCAGCTCCACAGATGAATTATTAATGAAGCTTGGGAACAGCCGTGTTGGAAGTTTGGGTTGTTTTCAGTGTCTTGCAACTTGCACAAGCGCTCTTGTTTTTCTCTGAGCATACCGAATCAATGGAAATGTAAAGTTTTGGGCTAATCAAAGAGCAGGGAGGCCTCTGTCTCTGAGTTGTTTGATCATTGGGTTTCTTGATATATTCATATTTTATTGCTGGCTACTCTGCTGGCTGCCTGAAACAAAATCTATCTCTGTCTCGCTCTCTCTGTCTCGCTCTCTCTGTCTCGCTCTCTCGGTCTCTGTCTCGCTCTCCGTCTCGCTCTCTCTGTCTCTCTCTCACTCTCTCCCCCTCGCTCTCTCCGTCTCCCTCTCGCACTTTCCATCTCCATCTCGCTCTCTCTGTCTACCTCTCTCTCACTCCCTCGGTCTCCCTCTCGCTTTCCCTCTCGCTCTCCGTCTTACTTTCTGTCTCCCTCTCGCTCTCGCTCTCCCTCTCGCTCTCTCTGTCTCCCTCTCGCTCTCTCTGTCTCCCTCTCGCTCTCTCTGTCTCCCTCTCGCTCTCTCTGTATTCCTCTCGCTCTCTCTGTTTCCCTCTCGATCTCCGTCTCGCTCTCCGTCTCGCTCTCTCTGCTCCCTCTCGGTCTCCCTCTCGCTCTCTCGGTCTCCCTCTTGCTCTCCCTCTCTGTCTCCCTTTCGCTCTCTCCGTCTCTCTCTCTCTCCGTCTCCCTCTCGCTCTCCCTCTTGCTTTCTCCAATTCCCTCTCGCTCTCCCCATCTCCCTCTCGCTCTCTCCCTCGCTCTCCCCATCTCCCTCTCGCTCTCTCTCTCTGTCTCCCTCTCGCTCTCTCTGTCTCCCTCTCGCTCTCTCCATCTCCCTCTCGCTCGCTCCGTCTCCCTCTCTCCCTCTCGTTCTCTCCCTCTCTCCCTCTCTCTGTCCCCCCTCGCTCTCCCTCTTGCTCTCCCTCTCGCTCTCCCCATCTCCCTCTCACTCTCTCCCTCGCTCTCTCGGTCTCCCTCTCGCTCTCCCTCTCTGTCTCCCTCTCGCTCTCTCCCTCTCGTTCTCTCGCTCTCTCCCTCTTGTTCTCTCGCTCTCTCCCTCTCGTTCTCTCGCTCTCTCCCTCTTGTTCTTTCCTTCTCGCTCTCTCTCCCTCTCGCTCTCTCTGTCTCCCTCTCGCTTTCTCCATCTCCCTCTCGCTCTCTGTCTCGCTCTCTCCGTCTCCCTCTCACTCTCTCTGTCTCCCTCTCGCTTTCTCCGTCTCCCTCTCGCTCTCTCCGTCTCCCTCTCGGTCTCCTCTCGCTCTCTGTCTCGCTCTCTCCGTCTCGCTCTCTGTCTCCCTCTCGCTCTCTGTCTCGCTCTCTCCGTCTCCCTCTCACTTTCTCTGTCTCCCTCTCGCTTTCTCCGTCTCCCTCTCGCTCTCTCTGTCTCCCTCTCGGTCTCGCTCTCTGTCTCCCTCTCTGTCTCGCTCTCTGTCTCCCTCTCGCTCTGTCTCCCTCTCGCTCTCTGTCTCCATCTCAGTCTCCCTCTCCGTCTCCCTCTTGCTCTTTTTCTCGCTCTCCGTCTCGGCTCTCTGTCTCCCTCTCGCTCTCCGGCTCCCTCTCGCTCTCGCTCTCTCCATCACCCTCTCGCTCTGTCCGTCTCCCTCTCGGTCTCGCTATCTCGGTCTCGCTCTCGGTCTCCCTCTCGCTTTCTCTGCCTCCCTCTTACTCTCTCTGTCTCCCTCTCGGTCGCCGTCTCCCTCTTGCTCTCTGCCACCCTCTTGCTCTCCGTCTCGCTCTCCGTCTCCCTCTCGCTCTCTCTATATCGCTCTCTCCGTCTTGCTCTCTGTCTTGTTCTCTCTGTTTCTCTCTCGCTCTGTCTCGGTCTCTCTCTCGGTGACCCACTTTAGCACCAGCTGAAAACACCTTTCAGCCCATCCTAATCCCCATATGACACATACTCAGTACTCACCAGCTGTCAGCTGACAATCGCTGATAATATACTTGATTCACAACCAGGGACACTTCTGAGTGAATGAGTGGAAATCTTCTGATTCTGGAGGGAATAGTCAGATGTTAGGAGGACATGACGTTTGTGTGTCTGATGAAACATATTTTTCACCTTTCAGAAGATACTGTGTGTCAGTTTCACACCTTGCCCCTCTGCTTGAATGGTTCCAACCCATCTGACTCTCTTCCATCCTTCTACCCCCTCTGTCTCTCCAACTCCCACTCCCTGTCTCCCCCCGGCCACCCCCCACTCTCTCTCTCTCTCTCCACCCCCCCACTCTCTCTCTCTCCACCCCCCACTCTCTCTCTCTCTCTCTCTCTCTCCACCCCCCCACTCTCTCTCTCTCCATCCCCCACTCTCTCTCTCTCCACCCCCCCACCCTCTCTCTCTCCATCCCCCACTCTCTCTCTCTCCACCCCCCACTCTCTCTCTCCATCCCCCCACTCTCTCTCTCTCCACCCCCACTCTCTCTCTCTCTCCACCCCCCACTCTCTCTCTCTCCACCCCCCCACTCTCTCCCTCTCCAACCCCCACCCCCACTCTCTTTCCAAACCCCACCCCCCACTCTCTCTCTCTCCAACCCCCACCCCCACTGTCTCTCTCCAACCCCACTCTCTCTCTCCAACCCACACCCCCTACTCTCTCTCTCCAACCGCACCCCACTCACTCTCTCTCTCTCTCCACCCCCACTCTCTCTCTCTCCACCCCCACCCCCCACTCTCTCTCTCCAACCCCACTCTCTCTCCAACCCTCACTCTCTCTCTCCAACCCCCACCCCCACTCTCTCTCTCAACCCCCACCCCCACTCTCTCTCCAACCCCACTCTCTCTCTCTCTCCACCCCCCACTCTCTCTCTCTCCACCCCCACCCCCCACTCTCTCTCTCCAACCCCACTCTCTCTCCAACCCACTCTCTCTCTCTCCAACCCCCACCCCCACTGTCTCTCTCCAACCCCACTCTCTCTCTCCAACCCACACCCCCTACTCTCTCTCTCCAACCGCACCCCCACTCACTCTCGCTCTCTCTCCACCCCCACTCTCTCTCTCCACCCCCACCCCCCACTCTCTCTCTCCAACCCCACTCTCTCTCCAACCCTCACTCTCTCTCTCCAACCCCCACCCCCACTCTCTCTCTCAACCCCCACCCCCCACTCTCTCTCCAACCCCACTCTCTCTCTCTCTCCACCCCCCACTCTCTCTCTCTCCCCCCCCCCACTCTCTCCCTCTCCAACCCCCACCCCCACTCTCTTTCCAAACCCCACCCCCCACTCTCTCTCTCTCCAACCCCCACCCCCACTGTCTCTCTCCAACCCCACTCTCTCTCTCCAACCCACACCCCCTACTCTCTCTCTCCAACCGCACCCCACTCACTCTCTCTCTCTCTCCACCCCCACTCTCTCTCTCTCCACCCCCACCCCCACTCTCTCTCTCCAACCCCACTCTCTCTCCAACCCTCACTCTCTCTCTCCAACCCCCACCCCCCACTCTCTCTCTCAACCCCCACCCCCCACTCTCTCTCTCCAACCCCACTCTCTCTCTCTCTCCACCCCCCACTCTCTCTCTCTCCACCCCCCACTCTCTCCCTCTCCAACCCCCACCCCCACTCTCTTTCCAAACCCCACCCCCCCACTCTCTCTCTCTCCAACCCCCACCCCCCACTGTCTCTCTCCAACCCCACTCTCTCTCTCCAACCCACACCCCCTACTCTCTCTCTCCAACCGCACCCCCACTCACTCTCGCTCTCTCTCCACCCCCACTCTCTCTCTCTCCACCCCCACCCCCCACTCTCTCTCTCCAACCCCACTCTCTCTCCAACCCACTCTCTCTCTCTCCAACCCCCACCCCCACTGTCTCTCTCCAACCCCACTCTCTCTCTCCAACCCACACCCCCTACTCTCTCTCTCCAACCGCACCCCCACTCACTCTCGCTCTCTCTCCACCCCCACTCTCTCTCTCTCCACCCCCACCCCCCACTCTCTCTCTCCAACCCCACTCTCTCTCTCCAACCCCCACCCCCACTCTCTCTCTCAACCCCCACCCCCACTCTCTCTCTCCAACCCCCCACTCTCTCTCTCTCCACCCCCCACTCTCTCTCTCTCCACCCCCCGCCACTCTCTCCCTCTCCAACCCCCACCCCCACTCTCTTTCCAAACCCCACCCCCCACTCTCTCTCTCTCCAACCCCCACCCCCCACTGTCTCTCTCCAACCCCACTCTCTCTCTCCAACCCACACCCCCTACTCTCTCTCTCCAACCGCACCCCCACTCACTCTCTCTCTCTCTCCACCCCCACTCTCTCTCTCTCCACCCCCACCCCCCACTCTCTCTCTCCAACCCCACTCTCTCTCCAACCCTCACTCTCTCTCTCCAACCCCCACCCCCCACTCTCTCTCTCCAACCCCCACCCCCCACTCTCTCTCTCCAACCCCACTCTCTCTCTCTCTCCTACCCCTACTCCCACCTACCTCTCTCCAGGATCCAGCAGCTGCAGCAGCTCCTGCAGGATGCTACCTCTTCCTCTGACAGCTCCTCCTCCACCAGTGAGAGCAAGAAGAGGAAACACAAGAAAAAGAAAGAAAAGAAGAAAAAGAAACACCACAAGTTCTCCAAAACCAGTGACTGTTCTGAGTCTGACTGAGCCGTTGGAACCTTCCTGGATTGTTCTTGCAGGGAGAGGTAACGACACAACACTGCAGTGTCTGTCAGTCAGTGAGCAGCTACGGTGGTTCTTACCCAATGGCTCAGTGTCGCTTCAATGGTGCACTATGAAGTGCACACAAGATGACCCTCTTTGGTTCAGCGTTCCCTGCTGCCTTCCTTCCCTCCACCTTTAAATAATGCATGACTTGTCCCATCCCTCATATGGTTAATGAGTTCATTAGTCCTCTACTCCATTAGATCATACCGAATAGGATCCTATGGACGTGCATTGTGATTGTGAATGTAGGGTCCCTCGGGAGAGGAACTCTAACAGCATTGGTAATGACATGTTATTTGTCACATGCGCTGAATAAAATGGGTGGAGACCTTCCAGTGAAATGCTTCATGACAAGCTTTCTCAACAGAATTAAGTAACAAGATCAAAACATGAGAAATAAAACACACAAGAATGAAGCTATTATACAGGGAGTACCAGAACCATATACAGGGAGTACCAGAACCATATACAGGGAGTACCAGAACCATATACAGGGAGTACAATACCAGTACCATATACAGGGAGTACCAGTACCATATACAGGGAGTACCAGAACCATATACAGGGAGTACCAGTACCATATACAGGGAGTACCAGAACCATATACAGGGAGTACCAGTACCATATACAGGGAGTACCAGAACCATATACAGGGAGTACCAGTACCATATACAGGGAGTACCAGTACCATATACAGGGAGTACCAGTACCATATACAGGGAGTACCAGTACCATATACAGGGAGTACCAGTACCATATACAGGGAGTACCAGAACCATATACAGGGAGTACCAGTACCATATACAGGGAGTACCAGTACCATATACAGGGAGTACCAGTACCATATACAGGGAGTACCAGAACCATATACAGGGAGTACCAGAACCATATACAGGGAGTACCAGAACCATATACAGGGAGTACCATACCAGAACCATATACAGGGAGTACCAGAACCATATACAGGGAGTACCAGAACCATATACAGGGAGTACCAGTACCATATACAGGGAGTACCAGAACCATATACAGGGAGTACCAGAACCATATACAGGGAGTACCAGAACCATATACAGGGAGTAACAGAACCATATACAAGGGAGTACCATACCAGAACCATATACAGGGAGTACCAGAACCATATACAGGGAGTACCAGAACCATATACAGGGAGTACCAGAACCATATACAGGGAGTACCAGTACCATATACAGGGAGTACCAGTACCATATACAGGGAGTACCAGAACCATATACAGGGAGTACCAGAACCATATACAGGGAGTACCAGAACCATATACAGGGAGTACCATACCAGTACCATATACAGGGAGTACCAGAACCATATACAGGGAGTACCAGAACCATATACAGGGAGTACCAGTACCATATACAGGGAGTACCAGAACCATATACAGGGAGTACCAGAACCATATACAGGGAGTACCAGAACCATATACAGGGAGTACCAGAACCATATACAGGGAGTACCATACCAGAACCATATACAGGGAGTACCAGAACCATATACAGGGAGTACCAGAACCATATACAGGGAGTACCAGAACCATATACAGGGAGTACCAGAACCATATACAGGGAGTTCCAGAACCATATACAGGGAGTACCATACCAGAACCATATACAGGGAGTACCAGAACCATATACAGGGAGTACCAGTACCATATACAGGGAGTACCAGAACCATATACAGGGAGTACCAGTACCATATACAGGGAGTACCAGAACCATATACAGGGAGTACCAGAACCATATACAGGGAGTACCAGTACCATATACAGGGAGTACCAGAACCATATACAGGGAGTACCATACCAGAACCATATACAGGGAGTACCAGTACCATATACAGGGAGTACCAGTACCATATACAGGGAGTACCAGAACCATATACAGGGAGTACCAGAACCATATACAGGGAGTACCAGTACCATATACAGGGAGTACCATACCAGAACCATATACAGGGAGTACCAGAACCATATACAGGGAGTACCATACCAGAACCATATACAGGGAGTACCAGTACCATAAACAGGGAGTACCATATCAGAACCATATACAGGGAGTACCAGTACCATATACATGGCGTACCAGAACCATATACAGGGAGTACCAGTACCATATACAGGGAGTACCATACCAGAACCATATACAGGGAGTACCAGTACCATATACAGGGAGTACCAGAACCATATACAGGGAGTACCAGAACCATATACAGGGAGTACCAGAACCATATACAGGGAGTACCAGAACCATATACAGGGAGTACCAGAACCATATACAGGGAGTACCAGTACCATATACAGGGAGTACAATACCAGTACCATATACAGGGAGTACCAGTACCATATACAGGGAGTACCATACCAGAACCATATACAGGGAGTACCAGTACCATATACAGGGAGTACCATACCAGAACCATATACAGGAGTACCAGTACCATATACAGGGAGTACCAGTACCATATACAGGGAGTACCAGGACCATATACAGGGAGTACCAGTACCATATACAGGGAGTACCAGAACCATATACAGGGAGTACCAGTACCATATACAGGGAGTACCAGAACCATATACAGGGAGTACCATATCAGAACCATATACAGGGAGTACCAGTACCATATACAGGGCGTACCAGAACCATATACAGGGAGTACCAGAACCATATACAGGGAGTACCATACCAGAACCATATACAGGGAGTACCAGTACTATATACAGGGAGTACCAGAACCATATACAGGGAGTACCAGTACCATATACAGGGAGTACCAGAACCATATACAGGGAGTACCAGAACCATATATAGGGAGTACCAGAACCATATACAGGGAGTTCCAGTACCATATACAGGGTGTACCAGAACCATATACAGGGAGTACCAGAACCATATACAGGGAGTACCAGTACCATATACAGGTAGTACCAGAACCATATACAGGGAGTACCAGAACCATATACAGGGAGTACCAGTACAATATACAGGGATTACCAGAACCATATACAGGGAGTACCAGAACCATATACAGGGAGTACCATACCAGTACCATATACAGGGAGTACCAGAACCATATACAGGGAGTACCAGAACCATATACAGGGAGTACCAGTACCATATACAGGGAGTACCAGTACCATATACAGGGAGTACCAGAACCATATACAGGGAGTACCAGAACCATATACAGGGAGTACAATACCAGTACCATATACAGGGAGTACCAGTACCACATACAGGGAGTACAATACCAGTACCATATACAGGGAGTACCAGAACCATATACAGGGAGTAAAATACCAGTACCATATACAGGGAGTACCAGTACCATATACAGGGAGTACCAGTACCATATACAGGTAGTACCAGAACCATATACAGGGAGTACAATACCAGAACCATATACAGGGAGTACCATACCAGTACCATATACAGGGAGTACCAGTACCATATACAGGGAGTACCAGTACCATATACAGGGAGTACCTTTACCATATACTTGTCCAAGATGGCGTAGCAGTAAGACGTGTCGTGTCCCTTGTCCCGTGTATATTTCGTCTTTTTTCTTTTTTACACATTTTCTCTTCGCATATCTTTTAAAACATTTTGCTAAACCTCAGCTTCCAAATACTCTCCTGCAACCCGCCTCACCCAACGTAGCTATTTGGTTTCCTAAAGTATTTATATTTACTTCGGAACCGGAACCCTTCAACTGAAGCTAGCCAGCTAACTACCAACTATGCTAGCGGTCATCAGCTAACCGGTCATCAGCTAACCTTTAGCTCGGAAAGCTCTCGCCAGTTCAAACAACGCGACTCTAACCAGAGCATAACGGACCTATTTATTTTTTTATCCCCGGATTCCCACCGCACTTTCAGCTGGATCTTCACAACTAGTTATTTAGCTAAACTGCAACCCCGGACGATTACTGCTGGTGTTTCCACTCACTTAGCCTGAAGCTAGCCCCGCCAGAGCACCTGTGCTACCACCGTAGCATACTACTGGGCTACAATACCTACCACCGTAGCATACTCCTGGGCTACAATTACCCGGACCCACGACCGGTCTATCGATGTCACCGCATGAAGAGGAATAAACAGTCTCACCCCATCGCGACGTCCCCCAAAGGCTAACTCTCTAGCCCTTGCTATCTCCTTGCTTGCTATTTCGGCCTGCTAACTGCCAGCTTGTTTAGCCCCGGTCCGCTAACTGCTACCTTGTTAGGCCCCGGTCTACTAACTGCTAGCTTGTTAGCACAGGCCTGCTAACCGTCTGAATCGCCTCGTCCCAAACACTCACTGGACCCATATTTACTCTCTTATCTCTATTCGATTTTTAATTTGTTTATACCTTCCGGTAACCCGCCTCACCCAATATGATACGGAATCACTATTATTTTAAATTTTTAGAACACACTCAAGAACCTCCAGAAGCTAACCAGCTAACTAGCTACAAGCTATTTAGTCATTGTTAGTTTTTTTAACCTGGATAACACTCACTAATCCAGCTTCCCTGCCCCCTGGACACTGATCACTTGGCTACATAGCTGATGCACGCTGGACTGTCCATTAGTCACGGTACTTCATTCTGCTTGTTTATGTTTTATCTGTCGGCCCCGTTGCCTAGTCAACGCCATTTTACCTGCTGTTGTTGTGCTAGCTGATTAGCTGTTGTTGTCTCACCTACTGTTTTAGCTAGCTTTCCCAATTCAACACCTGTGATTACTGTATGCCTCGCTGTATGTCTCTCTCAAATGTCAATATGCCTTGTATACTGTTGTTCAGGTTAGTTATCATTGTTTTAGTTCACAATGGAGCGCCTAGTTCCACTTTTCATACCCCTGATACCTCCTTTGTCCCACCTCCCACACATGCGGTGACCTCACCCATTACAACTAGCATGTCCAGAGATACAACCTCTCTCATTATCACCCAGTGCCTGGGCTTACCTCCGCTGTACCTGCACCCCACCATACCCCTGTCTGCGCATTATGCCCTGAATATATTCTACCATGCCCAGAAACCTGCTCCTCTTATTCTCTGTCCCCAACGCTCTAGGCGACCAGTTTTGATAGCCTTTAGCCGCACCCTCATACTACTCCTTCTCAGTTCCACGGGTGATGTGGAGGTAGACCCAGGCCCTGCATGTCCCCAGGCACCCTCATTTGTTGACTTCTGTGATCGAAAAAGCCTTGGTTTCATGCATGTCAACATCAGAAGCCTCCTCACTAAGTTTGTTTTACTCACTGCTTTAGCACACTCTGCTAACCCTGATGTCCTTGCCGTGTCTGAGTCCTGGCTCAGGAAGGCCACCAAAAATTCGGAGATTTCCATACCCAACTATAACATCTTCCGTCAAGATAGAACTGCCAAAGGGGAGGAGTTGCAGTCTACTGCAGAGATAGCCTGCAAAGTAATGTCATACTTTCCAGGTCCATACCCAAACAGTTCGAACTACTAATTTTGAAAATTACTCTCTCCAGAAATAAGTCTCTCACTGTTGCCGCCTGCTACCGACCCCCTCAGCTCCCAGCTGTGCCCTGGACACCATTTGTGAATTGATCGCCCCCATCTAGCTTCAGAGTTTGTTCTTTTAGGTGACCTAAACTGGGATATGCTTAACACCCCGGCAGTCCTACAATCTAAGCTAGATGCCCTCAATCTCACACAAATCATCAAGGAACCCACCAGGTACAACCCTAACTCTGTAAACAAGGGCACTCTCATAGACGTCATCCTGACCAACTGGCCCTCCAGATACACCTCCGCTGTCTTCAACCAGGATCTCAGCGATCACTGCCTCATTGCCTGTATCCGCTACGGAGCTGCAGTCAAACGACCACCCCTCATCACTGTCAAACGCTCCCTAAAACACTTCTGTGAGCAGGCCTTCCTAATCGACCTGGCCCGGGTATCCTGGAAGGACATTGACCTCATCCCGTCAGTTGAGGATGCCTGGTCATTCTTTAAAAGTAACTTCCTCACCATTTTAGATAAGCATGCTCCGTTCAAAAAATGCAGAACCAAGAACAGATACAGCCCTTGGTTCACTCCAGACCTGACTGCCCTCAACCAGCACAAAAACATCCTGTGGCGGACTGCAATAGCATCGAATAGTCCCCGCGATATGCAACTGTTCTGGGAAGTCAGGAACCAATACACGCAGTCAGTCAGGAAAGCTAAGGCCAGCTTCTTCAGGCAGAAGTTTGCATCCTGTAGCTCCAACTCCAAAAAGTTCTGGGACACTGTGAAGTCCATGGAGAACAAGAGCACCTCCTCCCAGCTGCCCACTGCACTGAGGCTAGGTAACACGGTCACCACCGATAAATCCCTGATAATCGAAAACTTCAACAAGCATTTCTCAACGGCTGGCCATGCCTTCCGCCTGGCTACTCCAACCTCGGCCAACAGCTCCGCCCCCACTGCAGCTTCTCGCCCTAGCCCCTCCAGGTTCTCCTTTACCCAAATCCAGATAGCAGATGTTCTGAAAGAGCTGCAAAACCTGGACCCGTACAAATCAGCTGGGCTTGACAATCTGGACTCTCTATTTCTGAAACTATCCGCCGCCATTGTCGCAACCCCTATTACCAGCCTGTTCAACCTCTCTTTCATATCGTCTGAGATCCCCAAGGATTGGAAAGCTACCGCAGTCATCACCCTCTTCAAAGGGGAGACACCCTGAACCCAAACTGTTACAGACCTATATCCATCCTGCCCTGCCTATCTAAGGTCTTCGAAAGCCAAGTCAACAAACAGGTCACTGACCATCTCGAATCCCACCGTACCTTCTCCGCTGTGCAATCTGGTTTCCGAGCCGGTCACGGGTGCACTTCAGCCACACTCAAGGTAATAAACGATATCATAACCGCCATCGATAAAAGGCAGTACTGTGCAGCCGTCTTCATCGACCTTGCCAAGGTTTTCGACTCTGTCAATCACCATATTCTTATCGGCAGACTCAGTAGCCTCGGTTTTTCGGATGACTGCCTTGCCTGGTTCACCAATTACTTTGCAGACAGAGTTCAGTGTGTCAAATCGGAGGGCATGCTGTCCGGTCCTCTGGCAGTCTCTATGAGGGTGCCACAGGGTTCAATTCTCGGGCCGACTCTTTTCTCTGTATATATCAAGGATGTTGCTCTTGCTGCGGGCGATTCCCTGATCCACCTCTACGCAGACGACACCATTCTATATACTTCCGGCCCGTCCTTGGACACTGTGCTATCTAACCTCCAAACAAGCTTCAATGCCATACAACACTCCTTCCGTGGCCTCCAACTGCTCTTAAATGCTAGTAAAACCAAATGCATTCTTTTCAACCGATCGCTGCCTGCACCCGCATGGCCGACGAGCATCACCACCCTGGATGGTTCTGACCTTGAATATGTGGACACCTATAAGTACCTAGGTGTCTGGCTAGACTGTAAACTCTCCTTCCAGACTCATATCAAACATCTCCAATCGAAAATCAAATCAAGAGTCAGCTTTCTATTCCGCAACAAAGCCTCCTTCACTCACGCCGCCAAACTTACCCTAGTAAAATTGCCTATCCTACCGATCCTCGACTTCGGCGATGTCATCTACAAAATTGCCTCCAACACTCTACTCAGCAAACTGGATGCAGTTTATCACAGTGCCATCCGTTTTGTCACTAAAGCACCTTATACCACCCACCACTGCGACTTGTATGCTCTAGTCGGCTGGCCCTCGCTACATATTCGTCGCCAGACCCACTGGCTCCAGGTCATCTACAAGTCCATGCTAGGTAAAGCTCCGCCTTATCTCAGTTCACTGGTCACGATGGCAACACCCATCCGTAGCACGCGCTCCAGCAGGTGTATCTCACTGATCATCCCTAAAGCCAACACCTCATTTGGCCGCCTTTCGTTCCAGTACTCTGCTGCCTGTGACTGGAACGAATTGCAAAATCCCTGAAGTTGGAGACTTTTCTCTCCCTCACCAACTTCAAACTTGTGCTATCTGAGCAGCTAACCGATCGCTGCAGCTGTACATAGTCTATTGGTAAATAGCCCACCCATTTTCACCTACCTCATCCCCACACTGTTTTTATTTATTTATTTTTCTGCTCTTTTGCACACCAGTATCTCTACCTGTACATGACCATCTGATCATTTATCACTCCAGTGATAATCTGCAAAATTGTAATTATTCGCCTACCTCCTCATGCCTTTTGCACACAATGTATATAGACTCCCTTTTTTTCTACTGTGTTATTGACTTGTTAATTGTTTACTCCATGTGTAACTCTGTGTTGTCTGTTCACACTGATATGCTTTATCTTGGCCAGGTCGCAGTTGTAAATGAGAACTTGTTCTCAACTAGCCTACCTGGTTAAATAAAGGTGAAATAAAAAAATAAAAAATAAAAAAAATACAGGGAGTACCAGTACCATATACAGGGAGTACCAGTACCATATACAGGGAGTACCAGTACCATATACAGGAGTACCAGTACCATATACAGGGAGTACCAGAACCATATACAGGGAGTACCAGTACCATATACAGGGAGAACCAGTACCATATACAGGAGTACCAGTACCATATACAGGGAGTACCAGTACCACATACAGGGAGTACCAGTACCATATACAGGGAGTACCATACCAGTACCATATACAGGGAGTACCAGTACCATATACAGGGAGTACAATACCAGTACCATATACAGGGAGTACCAGTACCATATACAGGGAGTACCAGTACCATATACAGGGAGTACCAGAACCATATACAGGGAGTACCAGAACCATATACAGGGAGTACCAGAACCATATACAGGGAGTACAATACCAGTACCATATACAGGGAGTACCAGTACCATATACAGGGAGTACCAGAACCATATACAGGGAGTACCAGTACCATATACAGGAGTACCAGTACCATATACAGGTAGTACCAGTACCATATACAGGAGTACCAGAACCATATACAAGAAGTACCAGAACCATATACAGGGAGTACCAGTACCATATACAGGGAGTACCAGTACCATATACAGGGAGTACCAGAACCATATACAGGGAGTACCAGAACCATATACAGGGAGTACCAGAACCATATACAGGGAGTACAATACCAGTACCATATACAGGGAGTACCAGAACCATATACAGGGAGTACCAGTACCATATACAGGGAGTACCAGAACCATATACAGGGAGTACCAGAACCATATACAGGGAGTACCAGTACCATATACAGGGAGTACCAGAACCATATACAGGGAGTACCAGAACCATATACAGGGAGTACAATACCAGTACCATATACAGGGAGTACCAGTACCATATACAGGGAGTACCATACCAGAACCATATACAGGGAGTACCAGAACCATATACAGGGAGTACCAGTACCATATACAGGGAGTACCAGTACCATATACAGGGAGTACCAGTACCATATACTGGGAGTACCAGTACCATATACAGGGAGTACCAGAACTATATACAGGGAGTACCAGTACCATATACAGGGAGTAACAGAACCATATACAGGGAGTACCAGTACCATATACAGGGAGTACCAGTACCATATACAGGGAGTACCAGTACCATATACAGGGAGTACCAGAACCATATACAGGGAGTACCAGAACCATATACAGGGAGTACCAGTACCATATACAGGGAGTACCAGAACCATATACAGGGAGTACCAGAACCATATACAGGGAGTACCAGTACCATATACAGGGAGTACCATACCAGAACCATATACAGGGAGTACCAGTACCATATACAGGGAGTACCATACCAGAACCATATACAGGGAGTACCAGTACCATATACAGGGAGTACCAGAACCATATACAGGGAGTACCAGAACCATATACAGGGAGTAACAGAACCATATACAAGGGAGTACCATACCAGAACCATATACAGGGAGTACCAGAAACATATACAGGGAGTAACAGAACCATATACAGGGATCGGGTGTGTTACCTCTGTTTCCTGAAGTCAACAACAACTCCTTTGTTTTGCTGACGTTGTGTGATAGGTTGTCTTGGCACCACAATGCCAGTTCTTACCTCCTCCCTATAGGCTGACTTGTCGTTGTTGGCTCTCAGGTCTACAACGTGGTGTCGTCAGCAAAGTTGATGTTGGTGTCGTGCAAAGCCACACAGTTGTAGGTTAACAGGGAGTACAGCAGAGGGCTGAGGACACACCCCTGGGGGGGCCCTGTGTTAAGAGTCAGTGTGGAGGAGGTGTTGTTGCCAATCCTCACAGCCTTTTGGCTGCCTGTCAGGAAGTTCAGGATCCAGGGATCTGAGCTTGGTGTCAAGCTTGGAGGGAACAATAGTGTTGAATGCTGAACTGAAGTTAATGAACAGCATTCTCACATACACTACCGGTCATAGGTTTTATAACACCTACTCATTGAAGGGTTTTTCTTTATTTTTATTTTTATACATTGTGGAATAATAGTGAAGGCATCAGAACTATGAATCAAATCAAATCAAATTGTATTTGTCACATGCACATGGTTAGCAGATGTTAATGCGAGTTTAGCGAAATGCTTGTGCTTCTAGTTCCGACAATGCAGTAATAACCAACGAGTAATCTAGCTAACAATTCCAAAACTACTACCTTATACACGCAAGTGTAAAGGGATAAAGAATATGTACATAAAGATATATGAATGAGTGATGGTACAGAGCGGCATAGGCAAGATGCAGTAGATGGTATCGAGTACAGTATATACATATGAGATGAGTATGTAAACAAAGTGGCATAGTTTAAAGTGGCTAGTGATACATGTATTACATAAAGATGCAGTAGATGATATAGAGTACAGTATATACGTAGGGTATGTCAACATTATATTAAGTAGCATTGTTTAAAGTGGCTAGTGATATATTTTACATCAATTCCCATCAATTCCCATTATAAAAGTGGCTGTAGTTGAGTCAGTGTGTTGGCAGCAGCCACTCAATGTTAGTGGTGGCTGTTTAACAGTCTGATGGCCTTGAGATAGAAGCTGTTTTTCAGTCTCTCGATCCCAGCTTTGAAGCACCTGTACTGACCTTGCCTTCTGGACGATAGCGGGGTGAACAGGCAGTGGCTCGGGTGGTTGTTGTCCTTGATGATCTTTATGGCCTTCCTGTGACATCGGGTGGTGTAGGTGTCCTGGAGGGCAGGTAGTTTGCCCCCGGTGATGCGTTGTGCAGACCTCACTACCCTCTGGAGAGCCTTACGGTTGTGGGCGGAGCAGTTGCCGTACCAGGCGGTGATACAGCCCGACAGGATGCTCTCGATTCTGTAGAATTTTGTGAGTGCTTTTGGTGATAAGCCAAATTTCTTCTTCCTTCTTCACGATGCTGTCTGTGTGGTTGGACCAATTCAGTTTGTCTGTGATGTGTACGCCGAGGAACTTAAAACTTACTACCCTCTCCACTACTGTTCCATCGATGTGGATAGGGGGGTGTTCCCTCAAGTCCACAATCATCTCCTTAGTTTTGTTGACGTTGAGTGTGAGGTTATTTTCCTGACACCACACTCCGAGGGCCCTCACCTCCTCCCTGTAGGTCGTCTCGTCGTTGTTGATAATCAAGCCTACCACTGTTGTGTCGTCTGCAAACTTGATGATTGAGTTGGAGGCGTGCTTGCGTGTGAGTGAAGTAACACATATGGAATCATGTAGTAACCAACAAAGTGTTAAACAAATCTAAATGTATTTTATATATATGAGATTCTTCAAATAGCCACCCTTTGTCTTGATGACAGCTTTGCACACCCTTGGCATTCTCTCAACCATCTTCATGAGGTAGCAACCTGGAATGCATTTCAAATAACAAAAGTGAAGTTATGGAATTTCTTTAATGTGTTTTAGACAATCAGTTGTGTTATGACAAGGTAGGGGGATATAGACCAAGTCCATATTTCGGCAAGAACAGCTCAAATAAGCAAAGAGAAACGACAGTCCATCATTACTTTAAGACATGAAGGTCAGTCAATAGGGACAATTTCAATAACTTTGAATGGTTATTCAAGTGCAGTCGCAAAAATCATCAAGCGCTATGATGATACGTTCATTAGAGTTTCCAGCCTCAGTTTGCAGCCCAAATAAATGCATCACAGAGTTCAAGTAACAGACACATCTCAACATCCACTGTTCAGAGGAGACTGTGTGAATCAGGCCTTCATGGTCGAATTTCTGCGAAGAAACCATTACTAAGGACACCAATAAGAAGAAGAGACTTGCTCGGGCCAAAAACACACGAAAAATGGACATTAGATCGGTGATAATTTGTCCTTTGGTCTGGAGTCCAATAGGAGATTTTTGATTCCAACTGCTGTGTCTTTGTGAGTTATGTAAGGGTTATTTGACCAAGAAGCAGAGTGATGGAGTGCTGCATGAGATGACCTGGCCTCCACAATCCCCCGACCTCAACCAAATTGAGATGGTTTGGGATGAGTCGGACTAGAGTGAAGGAAAAGCAGCCAACAAGTGCTCAGCACATGTGGGAACTCCTTCAAGACTGTTGTAAAAGCATTCCAGGTGAGGCTGGTTGAGAGAATGCCAAGAGGGTGCACAGCTGTCTTCAAGGCAAAGGGTGGCTATTTGAAGAATCTCAAACATAATATCTATTTAGATTTTTTTTTTTACTTTTTGGGTTACTACATGATTCCACATGTTATTTCATAGTTTTAATGTATTCACTATTATTCTACAATGTAGAAAACAGTAAAAAAAAAGTAAAGAGAAACCCTTGAATGAATAGGTGTTGTAAAACGTTTGACCGGTCGTGAAGGTGTACCTCTTGTCCAGATATGTTAGGGCCGTTTGAATAGCGAACATCAATTCTAGTTTGACGTCCCTACTGGATTTGCTGAGCTTGTACCTGCTTGCCTTGTATGGGTCCCGTACATGTTGAATCGCCAGCGTTCGTCAACACCCAGCAGGTGATCTACTGTGCAGGGGGCGGCCGATGTTCCTGTTTCTTCCACATCTCCATCCCCTATAATGTCCCAGTGCTAATCACTGTCCCATTAATGTCACAGTAGTTGGCGCTGTTTCCTTTTTAGGTAGAGAAAAGAAAAGACTTTCACTTGACGAAGGGCCACGCAGCCGAAACGCAGCAAGACTTTTCAAGGTTTGTTTCAATTGAACATCTCATAAAAATAGTCATTTTAATGAATTATATGAAGAGTGCCGTGGTTCCCTTTGAACTTGAAAGTCCTCAGAAATCCCAGGGTAGAATAGGTTACTCACTAATGTGCCATTTTGTAGTCGGTAACACACACACTCTGCAGGCCACATCAAGAGTTCTCCACTTTGCGCTTCTCTAATGATATGATGTCTATTTAGAGACGTGTGTTATCAAAACTATGAATCTTATTTTAATGACCCCAATTAGAGGACTTTAAGCAGTCCTTCAGGGGAGAAAGACGTATTTGAACTTTGATTGGTGCTCTAGTGGATTCTGCATGAAGTTAGGCCTAAACGTGTTTCTTAGTAACGGAAAGCTTAATTTGATCTCTCCTTTCAGCATCCCTCTCTTATCCTCCTTTCCATGGCAACTCCCCCCTTTCCTTTCTCTGGCGCTTCGACAAAGGCCTCAGAGGAATCAACAGCATTTAAAGTGTCCCAGCTGCACCACGTAGCCCTCTCTCTCTCTCTGAGCAGAGACAGACATGAATCTCCTAGATGAGCACTGAGACACTGCTGCTCTGAGGCAGACACTTGGGCAAAGTGAAGATAGAAAAGCTTCCATATTGAACCACTATTTTATGGGGCAAGAGAAAAGGCTAGGGTTGGTAACACTTTATTTGGATAGTCCATCTGTGGATGCTCTTCAGACTATTAGTAACATTAACTATCTTCCATTTTATGTATGCAATTTTTCTTTGCCATAAACTGCCATAGCATCGGCCCCCAACATGGAATAATAGCATAAAACAGGATTTCTTTATGTCATTTCTGTGTCTGTTTTTTCACAATTGACACAGTTAATGTGACAGAGTATTATCAATTATTATGCGACTCCACTCATTACTGATCTATCTTTTTGCTTGTCATATTTCATATCTTCCTTCATCTTGTCCTACGAGATCTAGTTCCAGAGAGAAAGCCATGGGTTTCAGTCACACAGAAAGGTTGACAGACAGTAGAGGCACATGATGCTGTTTAAATCCTGACGCTGTACTGTGGAGAGGAGAGCTGTGTGCCTGGCACGGTGGCACCAGTTCAGATCACTCTTAGATGTCTCTAACTCTCTTCCTCTCTCTCTATCCCTCTCTTTATCTCTCCCCCTCTCCCCTTTCTCCCTCCCCCTCTCTGTCGTTTCTCGCTCTCTCTCCCCCTCTTCCCTTTCTCCCTCCTCCTCTCTGTCGTTTCTCGCTCTCTCTCCACCTCCTCCCTTTCTCCCTCCCCCTCTCTGTCTTTTCTCGCTCTCTCTCCCCCTCTCCCCTTTCTCCCTCCCCCTCTCTGTCGTTTCTCGCTCTCTCTCCAGCTCCTCCCCTTCTCCCTCCCTCTCTCTGTCTTTTCTCGCTCTCTCTCCCCCTCCTCCCTTTCTCCCTCCCCCTCTCTGTCTTTTCTCGCTCTCTCTCTCCCCTCCTCACTTTCTCCCTCCCCCTCTCTGTCATTTCTCGCTCTCTCTCCCCCTCTTCCCTTTCTCCCTCCCCCTCTCTGTCTTTTCTCGCTCTCTCTCCCCCTCCTCCCTTTCTCCCTCCCCCTCTCTGTCTTTTCTCACTCTCTCTCCCCCTCCTCCCTTTCTCCCTCCCTCTCTCTGTCTTTTCTCGCTCTCTCTCCCCCTCCTCCCTTTCTCCCTCCCCCTCTCTGTCGTTTCTCACTCTCTCTCCCCCTCCTCCCTTTCTCACCCCCTCTCTGTCTTTTCTCGCTCTCTCTCCCCCTCCTCCCTTTCTCCTTCCCTCTGTCTTTTCTCGCTCTCTCTCCCGCTCCTCCCTTTCTCCCTCCCCCTCTCTGTCGTTTCTCGCTCTCTCTCCCCCTCTTCCCTTTCTCCCTCCCCCTCTCTGTCGTTTCTCGCTCTCTCCACCTCCTCCCTTTCTCCCCCCCTCTCTGTCTTTTCTCGCTCTCTCTCCCCCTCCTCCCTTTCTCCCTCCCCCTCTCTGTCGTTTCTCACTCTCTCTCCCCCTCTTCCTTTCTCCCTCCCGCTCTCTGTCGTTTCTCACTCTCTCTCCACCTCCTCCCTTTCTCCCTCCCGCTCTCTGTCGTTTCTCGCTCTCTCTCCCCCTCTCCCCTTTCTCCCTCCCCCTCTCTGTCTTTTCTCGCTCTCTCTCCCCCTCTTCCCTTTCTCCCTCCCCCTCTCTGTCTTTTCTCGCTCTCTCTCCCCCTCCTCCCTTTCTCCCTCCCCCTCTCTGTCTTTTCTCACTCTCTCTCCCCCACCTCCCTTTCTCCCTCGCTCTCTCTGTCTTTTCTAGCTCTCTCTCCCCCTCCTCCCTTTCTCCCTCCCCCTCTCTGTCGTTTCTCACTCTCTCTCCCCCTCCTCCCTTTCTCACCCCCTCTCTGTCTTTTCTCGCTCTCTCTCCCCCTCCTCCCTTTCTCCCTCCCTCTGTCTTTTCTCGCTCTCTCTCCCGCTCCTCCCTTTCTCCCTCCCCCTCTCTGTCGTTTCTCGCTCTCTCTCCCCCTCTTCCCTTTCTCCCTCCCCCTCTCTGTCGTTTCTTGCTCTCTCCACCTCCTCCCTTTCTCCCCCCCTCTCTGTCTTTTCTCACTCTCTCTCCCCCTTCTCCCTTTCTCCTCCCCTCTCTGTCTTTTCTCGCTCTCTCTCCCCCTCCTCCCTTTCTCCCTCCCCCTCTCTATCATTTCTCGCTCTCTCTCCCCCTCCTCCCTTTCTCCCTCCCCCTCTCTGTCGTTTCTCACTCTCTCTCCCCCTCTTCCTTTCTCCCTCCCGCTCTCTGTCATTTCTCACTCTCTCTCCACCTCCTCCCTTTCTCCCTCCCCCTCTCTGTCTTTTCTCACTCTCTCTCCCCCTCCTCCCTATCTCCCCCCCCTCTGTCTTTTCTCGCTCTCTCTCCCCCTCCTCCCTTTCTCCTTCCCCCTCTCTGTCATTTCTCGCTCTCTCTCCCCCTCCTCCCTTTCTCCCTCCCCCTCTCTGTCTTTTCTCGCTCTCTCTCCCCCTCCTCCCTTTCTCCCTCCCCCTCTCTGTCATTTCTCGCTCTCTCTCCCCCTCCCCCCTTTCTCCCTCCCCCTCTCTGTCTTTTCTCGCTCTCTCTCCCCCTCCTCCCTTTCTCCCTCCCCCTCTCTGTCATTTCTCGCTCTCTCTCCCCCTCTTCCCTTTCTCCCTCCCCCTCTCTGTCTTTTCTCGCTCTCTCTCCCCCTCCTCCCTTTCTCCCTCCCCCTCTCTGTCTTTTCTCACTCTCTCTCCCCCTCCTCCCTTTCTCCCCCTCTCTGTCTTTTCTCGCTCTCTCTCCCCCTCCTCCCTTTCTCCCTCCCCCTCTCTGTCGTTTCTCACTCTCTCTCCCCCTCTTCCTTTCTCCCTCCCGCTCTCTGTCGTTTCTCACTCTCTCTCCACCTCCTCCCTTTCTCCCTCCCGCTCTCTGTCATTTCTCACTCTCTCTCCACCTCCTCCCTTTCTCCCTCCCCCCTCTCTGTCTTTTCTCACTCTCTCTCCCCCTCCTCCCTATCTCCCCCCCTCTGTCTTTTCTCGCTCTCTCTCCCCCTCCTCCCTTTCTCCTTCCCCCTCTCTGTCATTTATCGCTCTCTCTCCCCCTCCTCCCTTTCTCCTTCCCCCTCTCTGTCATTTCTCGCTCTCTCTCCCCCTCCTCCCTTTCTCCCTCCCCCTCTCTGTCTTTTCTCGCTCTCTCTCTCCCCTCCTCCCTTTCTCCCTCCCCCTCTCTGTCGTTTCTCTCTCACTCTCTCTCCCCCTCCTCCCTTTCTCCCCCCCTCTCTGTCTTTTCTCGCTCTCTCTCCCCCTCCTCCCTTTCTCCCTCCCTCTCTCTGTCTTTTCTCGCTCTCTCTCCCCCTCCTCCCTTTCTCCCTCCCCCTCTCTGTCTTTTCTCACTCTCTCTCCCCCTCCTCCCTTTCTCCCCCTCTCTGTCTTTTTTCTCGCTCTCTCTCCCCCTCCTCCCTTTCTCCCTCCCCCTCTCTATCATTTCTCGCTCTCTCTCCCCCTCCTCCCTTTCTCCCTCCCCCTCTCTGTCGTTTCTCACTCTCTCTCCCCCTCCTCCCTTTCTCCCTCCCCCTCTCTGTCTTTTCTCGCTCTCTCTCCCCCTCCTCCCTTTCTCCTTCCCCCTCTCTGTCATTTCTCGCTCTCTCTCCTCCTCCTCCCTTTCTCCCTCCCCCTCTCTGTCTTTTCTCGCTCTCTCTCCCCCTCCTCCCTTTCTCCCTCCCCCTCTCTGTCTTTTCTCACTCTCTCTCCCCCTCCTCCCTTTCTCCCTCCCTCTCTCTGTCTTTTCTCGCTCTCTCTCCCCCTCCTCCCTTTCTCCCTCCCCCTCTCTGTCTTTTCTCGCTCTCTCTCCCCCTCCTCCCTTTCTCCCTCCCCCTCTCTATCGTTTCTCGCTCTCTCTCCCCCTCCCTTTCTCCCTCCCCCTCTCTATTGTTTCTCGCTCTCTCTCCCCTTCCTCCCCTTTCTCCCTCCCCCTCTCTGTCTTTTCTCGCTCTCTCTCCCCTCCTCCCTTTCTCCCTCCCCCTCTCTGTCGTTTCTCGCTCTCTCTCCCCCTCCTCCCTTTCTCCCTCCCCCTCTCTGTTGTTTCTCGCTCCCTCTCCCCCTCCTCCCTTTCTCCCTCCCTCTCTCTTTCTCTCTTGCGGGGCAGCCTAGATATTGGAAGTAGATGTAGGTGGCATGAATTTAATCAAGTCTGGTATTGACTGTACTGTACTCTTTATATAATTGTCTATTATTATCATCTGTTTCAGATAACGGTTATAACACCCCACCCCCAGATGCTGTCTGTTTTATGTATGAATCGATAGCTATGAATTATTAAATACATTGTTCCTTGAGCCCTCTGCAGCGCTTATCCAAGGTTCAATGTTGACATAATATTCTGGGCTACATCTCGAACAAGCATTCCGTCCCGGCCATGCGGTTATAGGCCTAAACCTACTAATAAATGAAAGACATCAGAGAAAGTGATGAAATATATGAATTGACACCATACAGTCATTGATTGCAACCCATTAACGGGGAGTGTCCTGTCGCCCCTTCGATTGTCGGGATTTGTTGTGTTTTAATTGGTCAAAATCCCTAGCATCGTTGCTCGAATCTCGGAGGAGAGGAGCCAACCAGCAGACGGCAGAGAAAAGGAGGAAGTGAAAACAGAATCTGGAGCGGAGGAGAGGGACAGAATACGCACGACTGACTGTGACACAAACTCTGAACATCAGCGTTTTGCTACATGAGAAGTTCCATCGCTTGGCCAGGTTGGTAAAAAATAAAACGTTATTTCATTTAGCCTAATAGAAAGCATGCAGTTTCTTATTTGCGTCTACTAGTTTAGGATACACGCCAGAATGAACTGCTCAATAAATTGTCAAAAGTCGGTGTTCGACTCGCTACTGTAGCCAGTATATCTGCTATTGGTACATTGATACAGTAGAATAGTTTGGGCGCCCTGGAAATGTTATCAGTCGGCTACTTTTCTGCAGGAGTGGACGCCGCGGTTCTGGGTGCTGCTCTGTTGATAGACAAGCTCGCTCAAAACAGTTCAGCGGCTCATGAAGTTGGCGCGTCCGCGGCCAGTATACAATTCCCCTGCACTGGAATTCCAATGAAAGAGTTCTCGTATGTCGTCGTTGTTTGTTGAAACACAAGTGGATAGCTTATTTACAAAACACCCCTGTCCAGACGTTATCCCTGGTTGCATTGTCCACTGTAAACAAACCTGGATTACAGGAGAGAAGTCCCAGATTCAGTTTTGGCCACTGTTGTGTAAACAAACCTGAATTACAGGATAGAAATCTGCACCCCATTTCCCCCTGCTTCCAATGCAGGTGTTTTTGAGCCTACTCACTCCCTCCAGTTTTACTTGTCTTCATTATGGGATGGAGATGCATGCATGCAGGCTATCGTTTGTACCACAGTAAATTCAATGTCATTAATCACATTGTGGGAATTATTGTAGGCTAGAAGATGCATTCAGGCAGCAGTTTGCCAGCAGATGTTTTCTACAGATTGGATCATTATATTGAAGTGCTTTGATGCTCTCTGACAAGAAAGGGTTGTTCTGAGATCTAAGACACACACACACACCCCCCATGAGGTTGGTGGCAACTTAATTGGGGAGGACGGGCTCATGGTAATGGCTGGAGTGGAATCAGTGGAACGGTATCAAAAACAGTTTGATACTGTTCCATTTTCTCCGTTCCAGCCATCATTATGAGCTGTCCTCTGCCCAGCAGCCTCCACTGATTGGTTCCAGCCATTATTATGAGTTGTTCTCCCCTCTGCTACCTCCAACCTCATGTTATTTGAGCTTCATCTGATTGTCTTGTGTGTTTTTGACTATTGATTATTTCAGAGGCCTCTTCCCAGAGAGCAATGCAGTTTCTGTAAATCTGAGACACTCCCTTTAGTATGTTACATTTTGTATGAATTAATTTGTTCATGTTCATCGCTCATTTTCTATGATACGTTATGAATTACAATTTGTATTTTATGTTACGAATTTGCCAAAAGTTCAATATGTTACCAATTTGCTAAATGTTAGCTAGATGGCTAACGTTAGCCAGGCTAGGGGTTAGGTTTAGGTTAAAGGGAGAGTTGGCTAACATGGTAGGTAGTTGCAAAGTACTGTAGCTAAAAAGTAGTATGTAGTTGGCATTTTGCTAAAATGCTAAAGTTGTCTGTGATGATATTTAAACTCGTAACCTTCGGGTTGCTAGACGTTCGTGTTATAGACGTTTGCGTTATATGCTCACTCATCCACCCCGACCATTTAACCGTACAAAACGTAACATATAATACTAATTTGAGTGTCCTGGGATTTACATTTAATATGTTACGTCTATTGCTATGAGACCATGCTGGAGCACCTCATCCATGCTCCATTAACCAGAGAGTGTGTGTGTGTGTGTGTTGGCACAGCAGTGCCAGTGTCATCATGCCAGATTGATGTACAGCACCAGTCAAAAGTTTGGACTCACCTACTCATTCAAGGGTTTTTCTTTATTTTTACTATTTTCTGCATTGTAGAATAATAGTGAAGATATCAACACTATGAAATAACACATATGGAATCATGTAGTAACCAAAAAAGTGTTATTATTAGGACAGATCTCAAAGTTGCCCACCATTACATCGTTCCTCTGTTGCAGCTACATGTTCTGCCTTAAGGAGATTTGGTATGAGGCTTTGGTATGAGGCTTATGATTGAGATTGCCTGATACTGTAGTGTACAGTATGCTTTCATCTGACGATCATTTTGGAAGTCAAATCGTGACAATGTACAAATCTTTGTCAAAATTGATATGGTTTCACACACTTGATGCGTCCATAACTCTACAAAATAATCTAGTCTCACATCCTTTTCCTAAATCTAACTTTTCTTCATTCCTGGAGGACCGGTGTGTCAGGTCTGGAAGGCCTTGACGAGCAGCCCAGAAGTGATGTGTGTCAGGTCTGGAAGGCCTTGACGAGCAGCCCAGAAGTGTTGTCTGTCAGGTCTGGAAGGCCTTGACGAGCAGCCCAGAAGTGATGTCTGTCAGGTCTGGAAGGCCTTGACGAGCAGCCCAGAAGTGATGTGTGTCAGGTCTGGAAGGCCTTGACGAGCAGCCCAGAAGTGATGTGTGTCAGGTCTGGAAGGCCTTGACGAGCAGCCCAGAAGTGTTGTCTGGAAGGCCTTGACGAGCAGCCCAGAAGTGTTGTCTGTCAGGTCTGGAAGGCCTTGACGAGCAGCCCAGAAGTGATGTGTGTCAGGTCTGGAAGGCCTTGACGAGCAGCCCAGAAGTGTTGTCTGTCAGGTCTGGAAGGCCTTGACGAGCAGCCCAGAAGTGATGTCTGTCAGCAAAATATCATCAATTTTATTGACACCCGAAGAACAGTATGTCAAAGGAATGTACACACAGGGGAAATGCTGTTTTACTGGTTATAACACACACACACACACACACACACACACACACACACACACACACACACACACACACACACACACACACACACACACACACACACACACACACAGGGGAAAAGAGTGTTTAACTGGTCATAGCAAGCGTCTGCCAACTTCTCAACTAAATACAAATGTCTAAAACCTAAAGGGTCTTACTGAAAATGACACCATGTTAATGGTTCCAGCCTTGGTTTCCCCCTCTAATGGATCCCATTATAAGCCTCATTGATGAAGAGGAATTGAGTTTAAGCACAGTAACAATGTGGAGATAAGGGTATGTAATAAACAAGAGTCTC